>NC_056729.1:81410926-81715926 GCF_019279795.1 Protopterus annectens | reverse complement strand
CTATATTATTTATTTTTAACTCATTATCATTTGTTCCTCTCCTGCTTCCTTTTTCTTTACACTTCTTCAGAAGGGGTTTCTCCCTTCTTCAGCTCCAGTGTAGTTTACTGTATATATTCTTTTCTCATGCTGGGTACCTATTCTCTGTTAATAGCTGTTATACTACTGTTATATGTAAATCAACTACTCTAACTCTGCTTCAACCTAGAAATGGAAACTCTGTTAGATGAGTGAAACAATCTGTTTTGCAATGTAATTAGTGCACTGTCTTACTCTTACTTACTTGTTATGTATTGCATTAACTAAGGCTTTTCTTCTATACTGATATTGTAATGAATGCTTGTATTTTTTGCAGTCTTATATAGTTCATATTGGAGTTTTTCTCCCTGTGCCTCCTCTGAAAATTGGCAGCCTGTCCAGTCAGACTTTCCCAATAAACAAATGTAAATTAAATAAATAAATAAAAGTCCTAAAGTGCTGAATATATCTGTTGAATATCCTTCTTTAGTGAAGTGTCAGCATGGGAATGCTTAGAGGTGATCATCTCTTCAGAAGCAAGTTTGTTTCCTTGACATTTTGACAGGAAAATTTTACAGTAGCTTCACAAAAATAAATAATACTGTAGTCTGAATGTTTAAGAAATTATCTGTGAAGAAATTTTTCTTTTAAGATTAATTCTTCCTGTATAAATTCATAATTTACTACAAAGTTCTGAAGGAGTGCTGCTGTCACTTAGCATCAAGGCCCTGCCCCCTCAACAGTATGAACAATTACCTTCTCCAGTTTTGTTAATTTTACACAATATTTTATACATCACCAATCTAAGTGTTTATTTTTGGTTCCAAGCAACATTTCACATATTTTATCTTTATTGTCACTTGTGTTGATTGGACTAAATATTCTTGTAAATTGCTTTTCTCTTATTTTTTTGCAGTGAATACAATAATATATAAAGTGATAAGTCTTTTTATGTTGAAGATCCATAGACACAAGCAAAACCCCCTGGATTTTTTTTTCAAAAATATTTCCACTACAGATGTGAATGTATTTTTTATAAATAATATTAAATTACATCTGTTTTGTATGGCCAACATGAAGATGATTTTTTTCAGTATATTCCAATCCACATATAAGCACAAATATCTAATTTTGCTTATCATTTCCAAATCCATTATTTTCCATATACAGTTTATCCATTTTCAAATTTGGCGAGGAAGCTTCTCTCAAAGTAATATTCTGTTCAAGTGATTCTTTACTGCAATCCTTACCACTTTAATATTCTTTCAACTAAGCTTCTCTAATTCACTATAAAAGTAATATTCCGTCTCAACTAATGCATTAAATACTGTAAACTACATGCATTTAACATTCTATCATCTGTTCTGTATTTGATACATAACCATATATCAATTGCCATTTACTTTTTCATCTAGCACCATGTTTTATAATGCCTTATCTGGTATCTTGTTACATTTAAACCAGTTAGACAATTTGATTAGGTCTCCAATAGCTTGTCAATAAATCATGTTAGCTTCAGAGATGGGAAAGATGTTGGTAACATAAAGGATTTACAAAGAGAATGTATACATACTTTTAAAGAAGAATATATTACTTTTTGTAATCCATATTGCTGTTCTATATATTAATAAGTGGCTTGTTTTTAGTCTTATTCGTATTGTAGGCATTAGGGAAATTATATTATATCCTCAATAAGGTGTTTCACTCATGTATCCTGAAACATTATTGGCAAGTACATTTTGGGTCTTGCCTGTTATTTTTTTAATGGGGCCAATTATCCCTTCTAACCATATGGAAATCCTTTTTTCTTTCTCTCTCACTATAAATAGATAGATAGATAGATAGATAGATAGATAGATAGATAGATAGACAGATAGAAACAGAGCTACATTATTGATTGTTTAGTATTTTTGTCTGCCTTTACAGACTTTATGTAGTTTACATATATAGCTATCTTTATGGTCCTGAAGATTTATTGCTTTTAAATTTTTAGGCATTTGTTTTTAATTCTTCTTGTGTGAAACAAGTTCTAGAAACTTTTCCCTGCATTTCTCAGTTTTCCCTTCTCTGTTTACATCTCTTCATTTTCTCTTGAAATAAATGCAAGCATACCTTACTGATAAAATGCCATTCATATGTTGACATTTTCTTTCAGATCCCATAGTTATTAGTTGAAAATCTTTTCATTTATCATTATTCTCAACAGCCTGTAACATTGTTTCCCAATACTGCTTTTTAAATATGATTTCTATATTCAATTTTCCTTTGTTAAAATGCAATAATGTAATCCATGATTTAAGATTTTTTTGGTATATTTCATGGCGAATGGCTAGGGTCTCTTGATCCGCACCACCACTGCCAATTAATATGTGGCTGTTTAGTTTTTAAATCTAAACTACTGGCATCAAATAATATGTGAGTAGTGACTAATCTTAAACATATTTCGCTATTGTATTTGTTTTACCATTTCAATACAGTTAAACTTTTCTGAGGGACAAATCCATCCCTAAACATTCCTTTCTACAGCTGCATGTGATTCTTTACTTGATTGGAGTCTAAAACTCTTCCTCCTTTGAAGAAACTTGCTTAGCTAAATACAGCTCCCAGTCTATAGTTTCTAGCATCTACCTGCACAATAATGTTTTGATTATAATCAGGGATGACAAGGACAGGAAGTCTACTTAAAACCTCCTTGCACTTCTGGCATTCCTGCTTGCAAGTTAATTTCTGGATCATCTTACCTGGCATGTTTTTTTTTTTTTTTTTGCAGGTAAGGTCTATAACAAAAGTGACTATGGTTCTATAGTGAGTGACAATTTTTCTGTAATAACCCAACACCTTGAGGCAACAGGGTAGACAATGCCAGTATAGCATATACCTTGGCAAGATCTGATTGAATCTTGCCAGCCCCCACTTGATGTCTGAGATAAGATATTTGTGTTATTCCTACCAGACATTTATTTGGCTTAATGGTTAACCCTGCACTTTTTAGTATGCTTTGCAACGATCTAATATCTTGAACATATTTCTGCCAAGGCAGATTATAGATAGCAATATCAGTATCATCTAGATAAGCAACAATAAAGTCTCCAGATTCTGTCAGGATAACAGCTACCAATCTCTTAAAAGTTGCTTGGGCATTTTTTATCACAAATAGCATCTTGGTGAGTTATAACTCAAGCATGAATCAGAATTAATTTTATCCACCAAACCAATCATTTACTTCTGAATTGCAGGGAGTATTTTAACAGGTTTATGCCACAGTGCACCTACAAACAGATCAGCAGGTCTTACATAAAGTTAACTCCCCTTTCGGTTAGTAATACATTTGGAAACCCCATCCTTCTGAAAAGTTATAACAGATCTTTCATTCACATTTTTTTACATGAAGAGATGAAAACGGCACTGGCTCAGGGTTTCCAGTTGCATATTCTATCACCAACAAGCTATAGCTCTTACTTGTGTTGCTTGAAATATTAAAAGATCTCATAATATCCATAGTTACCCTCTGAAATGATTCCTCTGTAGCAGGAAACAGCACCAAAACAGCCCCTCCAGCAAGTTCTATTTATTTCTGTGCTGAGGTTCAAGTCCCTCGAGCGTGTGGGTCTAAGGGATTTAGATTTACTGAGGTGGAGCATGTCCATTAATTCTGGATTGGACATAGCTTTATATGTCAGGCATAGATCGCCTCGAAGTAGGCGGTATGCAACTGAGTAGAGCTGGAGTTTTTTTAACCGAGCAGCATATGGCATCTGCTTGAGTCCCTTGATCCTCTTGGTGTGGGTACTTTTGGGGTCTTTCTAATTTCTGCAGGTGTCGGGTAAGGTACATCCCAAAAGGGGCATTATATTCTATGATAGGCCTGATGAGGGATGAATAAAGGGGCACGATTACCTCTCTTGATCTAGATGTGAATCCTTTCATGATGAGGTGGGCTATGTAGAAGGTCTTTCTAACCACTTTGGCAATGTGGTTGTCAAAGGAGAGATTGCTATCAACTTGGGTCCCCAGATCCCTAATTACTTTCTCTGTACTTACTGGGTTACTGCCTATGTGGTAATTTGTGGGCACATTGCTTTTGCCAAAGGGTATGACTATACACTTTTTGGCATTTAGCTTTAGACCATGGCTCTGGCACCAGTTATCCGTCTCTGTGAGACCTTTTTGAAGGATTAAGGTGCCCAGTTTGCAGTCATCTGTGAACTTGGTGAGCCATAGTCCTCCCACATTGGCCTGTACCTCAGAAAAGTATATACCGAACAAGAGCGGTCCCAGGACAGAACCTTGTGGGATGCCACTTGTGACCGGTTTCGAGTCTGACATGGCTCCAGCAACTCTCACTCTGTGGGTTCTGTCTTTGAGCCAGTTTGTGCCCCATCTTGTGACTTAGGGGTTTATATTTAAGCTGGATAGCTTATCTATGATGCCCGAGTGGGGTATTGTGTCAAATGCCTTTGCTAGATCCAGATAGGCTGTGTGGACTACCTTCCCTTCATCTATGGCTTTGGTGACTGTTTCAAAGAAGTTGACCAGGTTCAAAAGGCAGGATCTGCTCTTGACGAAGCTGAATTGGGTAGGATCTAGTGTCTGTAGGTCCCCAATGTCTTTGTTTATGAGCTCCATGATGATCCTCTCCATAGCCTTGCAGACTAGGCTAGTCAGGCTTATAGGGCGATAGTTTCCAGGGTCCATAGAGGCTCCACCTTTGTGGAGTGGGACCACTGTTGCTGTACGCCATTCTGTGGGCACATATCCTGTAGTGAGGCTGAGATTGTACAGCTGTTTTATTTGAGGGGTTAGTTCTTCTTGGAGTTCATGTAGGATGCAACCTGGGATGCCATCTGGTCCCATGGAAGCAGTGTTTTTTGCTTTGGAGAGGGCAGCCTTCACCTGAGCATCAGAGATGTTTGGGAGGCAGCCCTCTTCCGGGATAGATACTTGTTCTTTTGGGGGGGGGGGAGAAGTTTGCACTGAACCTGTCTGCCAGGATATTGGCAATGTCTGTGGGTTCAGTGTATTTTTTGTCATTTAGAATCAACTCAGAACAAGTCTGGGAGTTGCATCCCAGGTTCCTAACATAACTGAAAAAAGTCTTATGATTGTCTTTAGTGTCCTGTGCAATTTTTCTCTCGAAGCTGGCCTTGGAGGATTTTATGAGGGATCATAATTTTTTGCTAGTACTGATCAGAGCTGCCTTCCCTATTAGGGATTTTGGTCTATCATGTAGTAGCTTCCTCCTTCTGTTGTACAGTTTATTTATGGCTGGGGTCCACCAGACTGGACGCCTGCCTTTGGATGATTGGGTCTTGGTTTTGTTTGGGATAGCATGATTCATGCATTCCTGGAGATGTCCGTAGAATGCATTTATATAGGATTCTGCAGTTTGGGCCATAGTTTCCACTGGCCCTGGGGCCTTGAAGGATTCCACTTCGGTTTTGAGAAGTGAGAAGTTCGCTTTTGAGAAGTTTTTCACTGTGATTTTCTGGGTTGGGGGTGGGGTCGGGATGTGGATATCCAGTGAAATTAATTTATGGTCTGATCTTACCAATGAGGAATATACTTCTGGTATGGAGCATAGAGTACCCATGTTGGTAATGATCTGGTCTAGTATGTTATCCCCCCTTGTGGGAGTGGTGACTAGTTGTTCCATAGCATTTGAGATTATAATTTCCAGGAACCTTTGGGCTAAGGTGCTGGGGCTTGAGTAGTGCTCCCCACTCTATGTTTGGGTAGTTGAAGTCGCCCAATATAATGGTGCAATGTGCTACTTCAGATGAGTTGGGGAAGAAGGGAGACCTATACCTGGCAAGCAGGGCAGCCCTGCACAGGAAGGGGACCCCCAGTGCTGCTCATGGGTCTAAAGGATCCCATGGTTGGTAGCACAGACTGCCACAACAGAATCTGCCAGTAGCAGGGGAAGCCACTAGTCCAGGTACACATTCAGGAGCTAGGGTTAAATGTTTTTAATGCAACCAGTGGAGCCATGTGGCATACAGGTGTCCACAGAGGGAAGGTGGGGAACCAAAGGTGAGGGAGCCAGTAAGTAGGAAAGACAAAATGCCAATAGTAGGTTGTCTTGAGACAACAGGGGTACTAAACTACCATCCCACATATGTCCTGATAGGGAAGGATTTGAATGAGGCAGTACCATGTGCTTATGCAGTTACATGCAGTGAGGCTAGGAGACAAGCATGTGAGTCTGGTAGCCTGGGGGAGACCCAGACAGACTGCATACTTGCAGCCAGGACTGGTGAGGTGGTTACTTCAGGCAGGGAGCTACTCTGTAGCAGTGAAACTGAAGGTGAGCCACAGCTGCTTGTGGATACTGATGGTCCCTTGGACAGAGCGACTGCAAAGGTTGAAGTGAGTAATAGTACCCAGGCTGACAGTGAGGATGCCAGAATTCCTGTGGAAGGGGAGCTGGAAAGGGTTACAAGGAGGTAGTTGAGACAGGCTCAGCTCTCAGACCCTACATTGCAAGGCCTGAGGTAGGTAGCTAGGGAGGCACCTGATTCTCAAGGAAAGGGGGAATCTATATACTGGGACAAAGGGTTACTATACAGAGAGTGGACCCCTGAGGGAGGGCTAGAAGGTGAGAGAGTACAGCATTTTGTAGTGCCTAGAGTCTACCATCTGGTGCTTCTAGCCATAGCCCATAATATTCCTTTTGCAGGTCATATGGGCATAAAATGTACAAAGAGACATATTATGCAGAACTTCTATTGGCCTGGAATTTCCAGAGATGTAACAGGGTACTGCAGGACCTGTGAGCAGTGCCAAAGGTAGGCAAGGCAGGAGACAAGGTGAGAGCTCCTTTGATGCTTTTTCCTGTGATTGAGGAGCCATTTCAGAGGGTAGCTATGGATATTGTGGGTCCTCTGAGTACCCCAAGTTCCACAGGGAAAAAGTATATCCTAGTGGTAGTGGTTTATGCTACACAATACCCTGAGGCAGTGGCTTTGTCCTCCACTGAGACAAAGAAGGTGACAAATGCTTTGTTAGAGATTTTCAGAAGGGTAGGTTTTCCAAAAGAAATACTGTCTGACAGAGGTGCCGATTTCATGTCAGACCTGCTGGCTTGTCTGTGAAAGTTCTATGGGGTGAAACACATGAAGACCACCCCCTACCATGCCCAAACTAATGGTCTTGTTGAGAGTTTAAATTCTACAATCAAGTCCATGCTGCAGGAATTTGCAGATCAGTTTAAGAGGGAGTGGGACAAATATTTGCCTCATCTGTTGTTTGCTTACAGAGAGGTTCCCCGGGAATCCACAGGTTTTTCGCCCTTTGAGTTGCTGTATGGGCATAGGATGAGGGGACCTCTAGATTTAATTTGGGATGAGTGGGAAGGTGAGTGCAAGTCTCACAAGGAGTCTGTTGTGGCATACATCATAAATCTCAGGACAAGGCTCAGAGAACTCATGGGCTTGGCCCAGGAGAACCTGGCAGAAGCCCAACAACAGAAAAAGGTGTGGCATGACAGGACTGCTCGAGCTAGAGAGTATGCAGTGGGGCAGCAGGTAATGGTTCGCATTCCTGTCAGACACAACAAGGTGCAACCAGCTTGGGAGGGTCCCTACAAGGTGGTAAGAAAGATAAGTGATGTTAACTACATGGTGGAACTGCTAGGCAGATGGCAGGGGCACAGATTGTACATTGTTAACATGATAAAACCTTACCATGATAGGGAGGCCCTTGTGCTCAGCATTTGCAGAGGTTTGCAGGAGGAGTCTGAGGGAGATCTGGGGACTGATCTCCTCAGTGAGTCTCAGGCTGATACCTCAGTGGAAGGAGTAGCAATGTCGCAGCAGCTATCTCCTACCCAGGTTCGAGAAATCCAAGCAGTGTTGCAGGAATTTGGGAGCATGTTCACTGGGAAACCAGTTTGCACCCACCTAGTGCAGCACCAGGTGGCTACAGGACCCCAAAGGCCCATTAGACAGGTCCCTTATAGAGTGCCTGAGAGAGTCCAACAGACTCTGAGGGAAGAGGTACAGGAGATATTGGAACTAGGGGTGATTCAAGAGTCCAACAGTTCCTTGGCCTCCCCAGGGGTGCTGGTGCCAAAGAAGGATGGCAGCACCAGGTTCTGTGTGGATTACAGGAAATTAAATAGTCACATAGAGTCGGATGCTTACCCCATGCCTAGGACAGATGAGGCCCTAGAGAAGCTGGCTGGGGTTAAGTATCTTACAACCATTGATCTTACCAAGGGTTACTGGCAGGTGCCTTGACTCCCAGTGCTAGAGTGAAGTCAGCCTTTGTGACTCCTTTTGGTTTGTATGAGTTCATAAAGATGCCCTTTGGGATGAAGAATGCCCCAGCAACTTTCCAGGGGCTGATAGATAATATCCTAGCAGTAGCAGGAGAGTTTGCCCTTGCTTACCTAGATGATATTGGCATCTACAGCCATTCCTGACCAGAGCACCTTCAGCATGTCAGGGAGGTGCTGGGCAGACTACAGTGGACAGGGTTGACCATTAAGCCGAGCAAATGTCGGGTGGGTATTGCAGAGGTCTCCTACCTGGGATATAGAATGGGGAGTGGTAAGATAAGACCAGAACCTGCCAAAGTGGAAGCCATTCAGGCATGGTCTGCACCTGTTACTAAAATGCAGGTGAGGGCATTCTTAGGGACAGCAGGATACTACAGAAAGTTCGTCTCTAGTTATAGTACCATAGCTGCTCCCCTCACAGACCTGACAAGGAAGAATAGGCCAGATAAGGTAGTGTGGACCCCAGCATGTGAGCAGGCATTCCAGAATCTTAAAGAGGCTTTGGGAGGACCCCCTGTGTTAGCCAGTCCAGATTACAGCAAAGAATTTGTTGTGCAAGTAGATGCTTCGAACCATGGGGTGGGGGCTGTACTTAGCCAGATTTCTTCAGAGGGGGAAGAGCACCCAGTGGTTTATCTCAGTCGTAGGCTCCAACCCAGGGAGGAATGCTATGCAGCTATAGAAAAGGAATGTCTAGCCATAGTGTGGGCACTGCAGAAACTTCGGCCTTATCTGTATGGAAGAAAATTCACTGTAATGACAGATCACAACCCTCTAACATGGTTAAAGAGAGCCAGCCAGCAAAATGCCAAGTTGCTAAAATGGAGCCTGTGGTTGCAAGCATATGATATGTCAGTGCAGCACCACAGTGGGATTAGCAATGGAATGGGGTAAGGTATACTCAGATAGACCTAACCCTCTCAAGCGGCATTTCTCAAGAGTCACTTGAAAAACTAGCTTGAGCCCTTCAGCGGGGGGGGGGGGGTGTGAAGACTGGTAGAGAAAGGTGAAAGCTGCCAGTCTAGCCAGATAGAATTGTGCAGATAATTCTGTCATTTGTAAATATAAATGTAAAATACAGGCTTGTTTCTTAAATGAGAGAAAATACTGTAAAATGTTGAACTTCAAGATTGTAGCAATATTGCCATCTGCTGTGAGGAAAACTAAGGCAAGCATTTCAAATCTTTCTTTTGAAGTTAAAATTATTTTCAAATATATCCTTTGATCTGTAGAGCTCAGAGTCAGTCTGTCTGGGCTAGCTGCTCCCCTGCTCACCAGGTCCCCAATAAGACTCCCCACTGGCACAGCTGTAGGGTCCAGATCTCAGATTAGCTGGCAAGCTAACCTCCAGTACCCTCTCTGTCCAACCAGTGCTTTGTGTCCCTGCCCAAGTAGCTGACACACACACACACACACACACACACACACACACACACACACACACACACACACACACACACACACACACACACAGACACACACACACACACACACACACTTTTGGGATAAGTATTTATACAACTTCACAGACACTCCTGAGAAAGGCTGACACAGATTGTCCAGCTGTGCCCCTTTACCCAGACTATATGGTAGTAATTACTGTCACCACCAACTAATAATTATCAGCTACCCAAAGGCCCTTAAAAGGGTGTCCAGTTATTACTGTGCAATATTATTATCCAATAGTAGTGTACCTTAAGCAATCAAGGCTTATTGGAAGGGCTTAGAACAGATCACTTATAAGTATGCAATGTACTCTAGAGCTTAATTTATCTCTACATAAACCAGCCACAGTTGAAAAGGGTTTAAAATATTTAATAATAAATACTAAAAACACAAGACAATACTACTACACAACAGTGCTATTCAATAGTTCAGAGATCACACAGAAACTTAAAATAATTCTGTAGTACAGTTCTGACATAACAGAAAAACTCTTAGTCTAATCTTTTCTAATTTCCTAGCTATTGCTATAAGAAAACACACTTCTAAGATAACTTACTTAAGAGAGCATAAGGCAGTGCTGAGTTAGATAGTCAAAGATCAAAATGCTTACAGTCTCTCTCTGAGCAATAGTTTTTAAAATCACTAACAAACTTTTCTACTGGACCCACCCCGATTACATCTTCCTCATTAAGTTTCCATTACATCATTTCTTTGACACAGCCTGGAGTTCCTAGGCCAACAGGCTACATTATTTAGCAAGCTAACACCTGCTCAGGAAGCTAGAACAATAAAAGACATTTCACATGTACACTCTAGTAATTATTCTTTAAGTTAAAACAATAGAAAGAATGTGCTAGCACAAATAGACTGACTCCGAGCTCTACAGATCAAAGGATAGATTTGAAATAATTTTAACTTCAAAAGAAAGATTTGAAATGCTTTCCTTAGTTTTCCTTACAGGAGATGGCAATGTTGCTACAATCTTGAAGTTCAGCATTTTACAGTATTTTCTCTCATTTAAGAAACAAGCCTGTATTTTACATTTATATTTACAAATGACAGAATTATCTGCACAAGTCTATCTGGCTAGGCTGGCAGCCTTCACCTTTCTCTGCCAGTCTTCACAATCCCTTCTCCCAAAAAAGAGAAAACTCTATATTTTAATGTAAAACATGACATCTGTAATAAAACAGCCTACCAAGAAAGCGTTACAAAGCGGGTTGCGATAATACTTTGTAAGAAAAGCAAATAAGTCTTCTGCTTTATGTTTTCAACTAAAATAATGCTGGTGTGTTGGAATTAATTAAATTTAAAACCAAAACTGGACACAACCACCACGATGTTATAAAACCAGTATTTAATGTCGAAGTAAAACAAAATGAGATAAAATAAGCGCTTTTACATGCTACACAGGCATGCTTCTTCAGATTTCACAAACACATTTTCAAACAGTTCTTAAGTACTAACTGCACAACCAAATAATTGAATAATGGATACAATAATTGAATTAAATAATTGATTGACTGAGCAAGCAATATTTAAGGCAACCAGCTCCTGGTTGAAAGCCAGATATAAAGTGAATCATATATAATGAAATGTGTGTATGTGTATCCTGAATACAAAAAATACAATGTGATAAGCAGTATAAAGTAATAATAATTGACTAACTAAAAATTAATAATTTAAACAAAACACAATTTGCAACATCATATTACACTATCTGATGTAAAAATATATCAAAACACTATTTACTAAAATGCATGTATTAACGTACATCTACACCCAGGGTATAAATTTGGGTCCTTAAGCATGTCCAGTGCTTATAATTCATTACCTCTTAAAACATTAATGGAGGGAATATTAATAATATATATAGTATGTAGTATAAAAATACAATATAGAAATATATATATATATATATATATATATATATATATATATATATATATATATATGGTTGAACCCAAAAATACATCTAAATACGTGCATCCAGTATTGGCTTAATGCTAATAGACTGGTTGAGCCCTGGTTCTACATGTGCTCTCATTCTAAAGATCCATTCAAGCTCAACTGATTCTAAGTGATTCAGGTTACTGCCCCCTCGTTTATTCTGCAATATCATCTGTAACATCCTGAACCTAAAAGTATGACCTACATTTAAACTAACATGTCTGGCCAACGCGTTCTGGTTGTTCATTTTCCTGATATCGTATATGATTATATATTCTGTCTTTTAACCTCCTCGCTGTCATGCCCACATAAAACCCTGTACATTTTGTGCATGTAGCTAAGTAAATTATTCTTACTATTGCATGTAGCATAGAACTTAGGTTTAAACTCAAACAAATGTTGTTCAAATGTTATTTTTCTACACATGTTACATCTCATACAGCAAAAAGTACCCATTTTACTTATACTTAATCTATTGATTCTATCTTTTGTGTGTTCCTTACATAATAGCCTTTTTAAATTCTTACTATTTCTATAGTTGAATCTTGGTTTATGTCCCACTATATTCAACGTTTTAGCATCTATGGTGAGTACACTCCAATGTTTGCTTATTATGTCCACCACTTTCCTATTGTCATTAGTGTATCTCGTAATAAATGGGGTTATAATATCATAGCTCCCTCTTGATCTATTATTTGCATGATTCATGGTGATTTTAGTATTCTCATTTATATTATCCATAATGGAGCATCTAACTTTATTTATCATAGAATCATTATACCCCCTGTCTAAAAACAGGGTGTGTAGATCATCAAGCTGCCTCTGTAGGTCAGGATTCTCTTTACATAACCTATATATTCTGACAAACTGTCCTTTTACCACATTAGGAAAGACATGTCTAGGGTGCATGCTACTATAACATAAAAGTGTATTCCTCCAACAAGGTTTTCTGTATAGACTCGTGGATAGACCACCATCCATCATCCTGGTTATTTTAACATCCAAGAAACATACTTCTCTGGCAGAGATTTCTGAGGTAAATCTCAAAAATCAGTAGTCGACTCCAAGAAACTGATAAACTCTAAGAGATCCATCTCAGTTCCTTTCCAAAATAGTAGCATGTCATCAACAAATCTTTTATATAGGAGCTCTTGTTGGTAATATGTGCTACTAAATAAAAACTCCCTCTCCTAATAATGTACCACTAGATTTGCGTAAGAGTTGGCACAGGGGGTGCCCATTGCTGCCCCCCATTTTTGTGCATAAAGTTTATCACGATATATAAACACATTATTGTTGAGGATGGTATCCAATAAAGTACATACCAATAACTCTTGTTCATTCGTTACCCCTTCTGTTATTGATAGCATACTCCTAACTGCTTCTATGCCGTAGTCATTGGGGATTGCTGTAAATAAATTCCTTACATCTAAAGTTACCATTAAGTAAGAAGTATCTTTAAATTTATCCTTGATGGCCTGTACCTCGGAAAAGTATATACCGAACAAGAGCGGTCCCAGGACAGAACCTTGTGGGACACCACTTGTGACCGGTTTCGAGTCTGACATGGCTCCAGCAACTCTCACTCTGTGGGTTCTGTCTTTGAGCCAGTTTGCGACCCATCTTGTGACATAGGGGTTTATATTTAAGCTGGATAGCTTATCTATGATGCCCGAGTGGGGTATTGTGTCAAATGCTTTTGCTAGGTCCAGATAGGCTGTGTGGACTACCTTCCCTTCATCTATGGCTTTGATGACTGTTTCAAAGAAGTTGACCAGGTTCAAAAAGCAGGATCTGCCCTTGACGAAGCCGAATTGGGTAGGATCTAGTGTCTGTAGGTCCCCAATGTCTTTGTTTATGAGCTCCATGATGATCCTCTCCATAGCCTTGCAGACTAGGCTAGTCAGGCTTACAGGGCGATAGTTTCCAGGGTCCGTAGTGGCTCCACCTTTGTGGAGTGGGACCACTGTTGTTGTACACCATTCTGTGGGCACATATCCTGTAGTGAGGCTGAGATTGTACAGCTGTTTTATTTGAGGGGTTAGTTCTTCTTGGAGTTCATGTAGGACGCAACCCGGGACGCCTTCTGGTCCCATGGAAGCAGTGTTTTTTTGCTTTGGAGAGGGCAGCCTTCACATGAGCATCAGAGGTGTTTGGAAGGCAGCCCTCTGCCGGGATAGATACTTGCTCTTTTGGGGGGGGAGGGGGTGAGAAGTTTGCACTGAACCTGTCTGCCAGGATATTGGCGATGTCTGTGGGTTCAGTGTATTTTTTGTCGCTTAGAATCAACTCAGAACAAGTCTGGGGTTGCATCCCAGGTTCCTAACATAACTGAAAAAAGCCTTATGATTGTCTTTAGTGTCCTGTGCAATTTTTCTCTCGAAGCTGGCCTTGGAGGATTTTATGAGGGATCATAATTTTTTGCTAGTACTGATCAGAGCTGCCTTCCCTATTAGGGGTTTTGCTCTATCATGTAGTAGCTTCCTCCTTCTGTTGTACAGTTTATTTATGGCTGGGGTCTACCAGACTGGATGCCTGCCTTTGGATGATTGGGTCTTGGTTTTGTTTGGGATAGCATGATTCATGCATTCCTGGAGATGTCCGTAGAATGCGTTTATATAGGATTCTGCAGTTTGGGCCGTAGTTTCCACTGGCCCTGGGGCCTTGAAGGATTCCACTTCGGTTTTGAGAAGTGAGAAGTTCGCTTTGAGAAGTTTTCACTGTGGTTTTCTGGGTTGGGGGTGGGGTCGGGATGGGGATATCCAGTGAAATTAATTTATGGTCTGATCTTACCAATGAGGGATATACTTCTGGTATGAAGCATAGAGTACCCATGTTGGTAATGATCAGGTCTAGTATGTTATCCCCTCTTGTGGGAGTGGTGACTAGTTGTTCCATAGCATTTGAGTTTATAATTTCCAGGAACCTTTGGGCTAAGGTGCTGGGGCTTGAGTAGTGCTCCCAGTCTATGTTTGGGTAGTTGAAGTCGCCCAATATAATGGTGCAATGTGCTACTTCAGATGAGTTGGGGAAGAAGGGAGACCTATACCTGGCAAGCAGGGCAGCCCTGCACAGGAAGGGGACCCCCAGTGCTGCTCATGGGTTTAAAGGATCTCATGGTGGGCAGCACAGACTGCCACAACAGAATCTACCAGTAGCAGGGGAAGCCACTAGTCCAGGTACACATCTGGGAGCTAGGGTTAAATGTTTTTAATGCAACCAGTGGAGCCATGTGGCATACAGGTGTCCACAGAGGGAAGGTGGGGAACCAAAGGTGAGGGAGCCAGTAAGTGGGAAAGACAAAATGCCAATAGTAGGTTGTCTTGAGACAACAGGGGTACTAAACTACCATTCCACATATGCCCTGATAGGGAAGGATTTGAATGAGGCAGTACCATGTGCTTATGCAGTTACATGCAGTGAGGCTAGGAGACAAGCATGTGGGTCTGGTAGCCTGGGGGAGACCCAGACAGACTGCATACTTGCAGCCAGGACTGGTGAGGTGGTTACTTCAGGCAGGGAGCTACTTTGTAGCAGTGAAACTGAAGGTGAGCCACAGCTGCTTGTGGGTACTGATGGTCCCTTGGACAGAGCGACTGCAAAGGTTGAAGTGAGTAATAGTACCCAGTCTGACAGTGAGGATGCCAGAATTCCTGTGGAGGGGGAGCTGGAAAGGGTTACAAGGAGGCAGTTGAGACAGGCTCAGCTCTCAGACCCTACATTGCAAGGCCTGAGGTAGGTAGCTAGGGAGGCACCTGATTCTCAAGGAAAGGGGGAATCTATATACTGGGACAAAGGGTTACTATACAGAGAGTGGACCCCTGAGGGAGGGCTAGAAGGTGAGAGAGTACAGCATTTGGTAGTGCCTAGAGTCTACCGTCTGGTGCTTCTAGCCATAGCCCATAATATTCCTTTTGCAGGTCATATGGGCATAAAATGTACAAAGAGACATATTATGCAGAACTTCTATTGGCCTGGAATTTCCAGAGATGTAACAGGGTACTGCAGGACCTGTGAGCAGTGCCAAAGGTAGGCAAGGCAGGAGACAAGGTAAGAGCTCATTTGATGCTTTTGCCTGTGATTGAGGAGCCATTTCAGAGGGTAGCTGTGAATATTGTGGGTCCTCTGAGTACCCCAAGTTCCACAGGGAAAAAGTAGATCCTAGTGGTAGTGGTTTATGCTACACAATACCCTGAGGCAGTGGCTTTGTCCTCCACTGAGACAAAGAAGGTGGCAAATGCTTTGTTAGAGATTTTCAGCAGGGTAGGTTTCCAAAAAGAAATACTGTCTGACAGAGGTGCCGATTTCATGTCAGACCTGCTGGCTTGTCTGTGGAAGTCCTATGGGGTGAAGCACATGAAGACCACCCCCTACCATGCCCAAACTAATGGTCTTGTTGAGAGTTTAAACTCTACAATCAAGTCCATGCTGCAGGAATTTGCAGATCAGTTTAAGAGGGAGTGGGACAAATATTTGCCTCATCTGTTGTTTGCTTACAGAGAGGTTCCCCGGGGATCCACAGGTTTTTTGCCCTTTGAGTTGCTGTATGGGTATAGGATGAGGGGACCTCTAGATTTAATTTGGGATGAGTGGGAAGGTGAGTGCAAGTCTCACAAGGAGTCTGTTGTGGCATACATCCTAAATCTCAGGACAAGGCTCAGAGAACTCATGGGCTTGGCCCAGGAGAACCTGGCAGAAGCCCAACAACAGAAAAAGGTGTGGCATGACAGGACTGCTCGAGCTAGAGAGTATGCAGTGGGGCAGCAGGTAATGGTTCGCATTCCTGTCAGACACAACAAGGTGCAACTAGCTTGGGAGGGTCCCTACAAGGTGGTAAGAAAGATAAGTGATGTTAACTACATGGTGGAACTGCTAGGCAGATGGCAGGGGCACAGATTGTACATTATTAACATGATAAAACCTTACCATGATAGGGAGGCCCTTGTGCTCAGCATTTGCAGAGGATTGCAGGAGGACTCTGAGGGAGATCTGGGGACTGATCTCCTCAGTGAGTCTCAGGCTGATACCTCAGTGGAAGGAGTAGCAATGTCGCAGCAGCTATCTCCTACCCAGGTTCGAGAAATCCAAGCAGTGTTGCAGGAATTTGGGGACATGTTCACTGGGAAACCAGTTTGCACCCACCTAGTGCAGCACCAGGTGGCTACAGGACCCCAAAGGCCCATTAGACAGGTCCCTTATAGAGTGCCTGAGAGAGTCCAAAAGACTCTGAGGGAAGAGGTACAGGAGATGTTGGAACTAGGGGTGATTCAAGAGTCCAACAGTTCCTTGGCCTCCCCAGGGGTGTTGGTGCCAAAGAAGGATGGCAGCACCAGGTTCTGTGTGGATTGCAGGAAATTAAGTAGTCACATAGAGTCGGATGCTTACCCCATGCCTAGGACAGATGAGGCCCTAGAGAAGCTGGGTGGGGCTAAATATCTTACAACCATTGATCTTACCAAGGGTTACTGGCAGGTGCCCTTGACTCCCAGTGCTAGAGAGAAGTCAGCCATTGTGACTCCTTTTGGTTTGTATGAGTTCATAAAGATGCCCTTTGGGATGAAGAATGCCCCAGCAACTTTCCAGGGGCTGATAGACAATATCCTAGCAGTAGCAGGAGGGTTTGCCCTTGCTTACCTAGATGATATTGGCATCTACAGCCATTCCTGACCAGAGCACCTTCAGCATGTCAGGGAGGTGCTGGGCAGACTACAGAGGACAGTGTTGACCATTAAGCCGAGCAAATGTTGGGTGGGTATGGCAGAGGTCTCCTACCTGGGATATAGAATGGGGAGTGGTAAGATAAGACCAGAACCTGCCAAAGTGGAAGCCATTCAGGCATGGCCTGCACCTGTTACTAAAATTCAGGTGAGGGCATTCTTAGGGACAGCAGGATACTACAGAAAGTTCGTCTCTAGTTATAGTACCATAGCTGCTCCCCTCACAGACCTGACAAGGAAGAATAGGCCAGATAAGGTAGTGTGGACCCCAGCATGTGAGCAAGCATTCCAGAAGCTTAAAGAGGCTTTGGGAGGACCCCCTGTGTTAGCCAGTTCAGATTACAGCAAAGAATTTGTTGTGCAAGTAGATGGTTCGAACCATGGGGTGAGGGCTGTACTTATCCAGATTTCTTCAGAGGGGGAAGAGCACCCAGTGGTTTATCTCAGTCATAGGCTCCAACCCAGGGAGGAATGCTATGCAGCTGTAGAAAAGGAATGTCTAGCCATAGTGTGGGCACTGCAGAAACTTCAGCCTTATCTGTATGGAAGACAATTCACTGTAATGACAGATCACAACCGTCTAACATGGTTAAAGAGAGCCAGCCAGCAAAATGCCAAGTTGCTAAAATGGAGCCTGGGGTTGCAAGCATATGATATGTCAGTGCAGCACCACAGTTGGATTAGCAATGGAATGGGGTAAGGTATACTCAGATAGACCTAACCCTCTCAAGCGGCATTTCTCAAGAGTCACTTGAAAAAGTAGCATAAGCTCTTCAGCAGGGGGGGGGGGGGGTGAAGACTGGTAGAGAAAGGTGAAAGCTGCCAGTCTAGCCAGATAGAATTGTGCAGATAATTCTGTCATTTGTAAATATAAATGTAAAATACAGGCTTGTTTCTTAAATGAGAGAAAATACTGTAAAATGTTGAACTTCAAGATTGTAGCAACATTGCCATCTGCTATAAGGAAAACTAAGGCAAGCATTTCAAATCTTTCTTTTGAAGTTAAAATTATTTTAAAGCTATCCTTTGATCTTTAGAGCTCAGAGTCAGTCTGTCTGGGCTAGCTGCTCCCCTGCTCACCAGGTCCCCAATAAGACTCCCCACTGGCACAGTTGTAGGGTCCAGATCTCAGATTAGCTGGCAGGCTAACCTCTAGTACCCTCTCTGTCCAACCAGTGCTTTGTGTCCCTGCCCAAGTAGCTGACACACACACACACACACACACACACACACACACACACACACACACTTTTGGGATAAGTATTTATACAACTTCACAGACACTCCTGAGAAAGGCTGACACAGATTGTCCAGTGGTGCCCCTTTACCCAGACTATATGGTAGTAATTACTGTCACCACCACCTAATAATTATTGCCTACCCAAAGGCCCTTAAAAGGGTGTCCAGTTATTACTGTGCAATATTATTATCCAATAGTAGTGTACCTTAAGCAATCAAGGCTTATTGGAAGGGCTGAGTACAGATCACTTATAAGTATGCAATGTACTCTAGAGCTTAATTTATCTCTACATAAACCAGCCACAGTTGAAAAGGGTTTAAAAAAATTTAATAATAAATACTAAAAACACAAGACAATACTACTACACAACAATGCTATTCAATAGTTCAGAGATCACACAGAAACTTAAAATAATTCTGTAGTACACTTCTGACATAACAGAAAAACTCTTAGTCTAATCTTTTCTAATTTCCTAGCTATTGCTGCAAGAAAACACACTTCTAAGATAACTTACTTAAGAGAGCATAAGGCAGTGCTGAGTTAGATAGTCGGAGATCAAAATGCTTACAGTCTCTCTCTGAGCAATAGTTTTTAAAATCACTAACAGACTTTTCTGCTGGACCCACCCAGATTACATCTTCCTCATTAAGTTTCCATTACATCATTTCTTTGACACTTAGCCTGGAGTTCCTAGGCCAACAGGCTACATTATTTAGCAAGCTAACATCTGCTCAGGAAGCTAGAACAATAAAAGACATTTCACATGTACATTCTAGCAATTATTCTTTAAGTTAAAACAATAGAAAGAATGTGCTAGCCCAGATAAACTGACTCCGAGCTCTACAGATCAAAGGATAGATTTGAAATAATTTTAACTTCAAAAGAAAGATTTGAAATGCTTTCCTTAGTTTTCCTTACAGGAGATGGCAATGTTGCTACAATCTTGAAGTTCAGCATTTTACAGTATTTTCTCTCATTTAAAAAACAAGCCTGTATTTTACATTTATATTTACAAATGACAGAATTATCTGCACAATTCTATCTGGCTAGGCTGGCAGCCTTCACCTTTCTCTGCCAGTCTTCACAATCCCTTCTCCCAAAAAAGAGAAAACTCTATATTTTAATGTAAAACATGACATCTGTAATAAAACAGCCTACCAAGAAAGTGTTACAAAGCGGGTTGCGATAATACTTTGTAAGAAAAGCAAACAAGTCTTCTGCCCTATGTTTTCAACTAAAACAATGCTGGTGTGCTGGAATTAATTAAATTTAATAGAAGACAATTTAAGAGACTACAGTTAATGTATTTTCACACAGTTAAACTGCTGGAATGAATATGCAGTTGCGATAATATGTAAGTATCCAAAATTATTTACTTGAAATCAATACAATTAAGAAGTGTAAGATCAAATATTCATCAATAAATACTTAACACAGAAAATTATAAAACAATGGATTTAAGCAAGATTGATTACATATAACAAGACATGACTAGAGTTATTTTGATCCTATTTATTCCATAACTAATAAAGTCACTGTATTCTAGATGCATTGACTTTTAAGAGCATTCCACAGTAGTAGAATATTCATTGGCATCAAATTCCAGACATGAGCAGTTAACCCAAAAAAGGATCTTTCTCCACATTGAAGAGGGCAAATGCTACCTTTCACTGCTAGGAGTTGATCTCTGAACTTAAAAAAGAGTACAAGCTCTGTATTTCCTGTTTGACTTAGATTTAAATATGTCTCCAGTTTAGTCAGCCATACAGCTGTATAGAAAAGGCATTCCAAATATGTTAATATAGTTGTAGTCAAGAAATAGGTTCTGCAAATGTGTACAGTGAGCTGTATTAGATCCTGAGGCTTACTGCATCTCTAAAAAACAGAAACAGTTTTTTATATAACTTTGAATTCTCTAAATATTTTATGTGCTGTAAGGCTTACTGGAAATAACACACATGCATATTTTTTTTGTATTTTCTGAAAAAAGTCATATTTAAATCCACTTAGTAAGCTTTCTCACATTCTTTATTAATCATTCCTAAAATACAAGATTCACATAGCCTGTCACAGTATTTTTGTAGTTAGGTTAGCTAATTAGGATTGGTCCAGTTTTGATGGCACTGGTGTTTTCCAGTTGGCTCATCACATTTAATCTTTTCTTTAATGTGTTATTAATTTATTTTATTGATCTATCTATCTATCTATCTATCTATCTATCTATCTATCTATCTACCCATTTATTTATTTATTTTGCATTATATTAAGAATTAGTTTAATTTCTAAGGGTGTTTTGGTTAAATTAGCTAAAAAGAATGATCCCAGTTGTGACTGGCATTCCCTGATTGGCTAGTCATATTTAATGTATTCTTTAGGTGTTTTTTTATTTTAACTTTTTTTTGCACTCTAATAAGAATACTATTAATTTCTTCTGGGATGATTTTAGTGAGTAGTGCCCAGTGGATTTAAGGGAATTTACTGGCATACCATTTGAGTGAATAATACGTTGATGATGAGTCAAGAGTGGTAATTCTACACAGTTTAATTAATATAGAAAATACATGGTAATATGGTGTACAATAAATGAAATATCTTGTACTGTAGGTTTAGGAAATGAGCCATGAACCAAGTTCACATGTTGCACTAAGTAGAACCCCATAATATTCCATTTACCCATTGTTTTATTAGTTTGGATTACTGGATCCCAGTAATTACAAGGGGATGCAGTATCTGTGGAAGTTATGTATTGAAAAGGGTTTATATTACTTGTACATGTTTTTATAAGCCTGCATTTTTTCCTGAGAAAAGTTATAGTTTGAATTTTAAGGATTTTTTTGCACTTTATCTCTGGTGCAGCTGTTTCTCATAAACTGCAATTTGTTACTTTAAAGTAAGTAATTATTTTACTTTGATAATTATTTGCTCCTAATGTTATTTTTCTTTTTTTTGTATTTTTATTTAAGTTTAACACATTAATACAACATATTAACATTCAACAGACAATCACATAAAAAAACAAAAATGAAACTATTAGCAATAGTGTCTACATCAAAACAGTTACGCATTGTGACTTAAAGAAAGATCTACAAGTATGTTAATTAACATAATGATTGCAAAATTTGCTAATCAGTTTCAACCAATTATTATAGTCAGAGGTAATCTTATTTGTTGTCATCTTACCGTTTTCTGCTCATTTGGTTGCAGTTCTTTTTTTAGTTATTTTTTTTATTAAGCTTAAGTTACATTTCTCACTAAAGTAAGGATGGATTTAATTTCTATGTTTTCAGTTAGGTAGGAATAGCTGGTTTGGGGAGCATTTCACATTCAATTTTAATGTGTACAGCATATATAATTTAATTTTTACTATGTTAGGGAATTGGGTTCAGTTTCATATAGTACTGTGTATATTTATTTAATTTTATTATTGCATGCTGTTTTTGTAGTGCTGATGTATTTTTAGTCTTTTATATATGCATGCAGTGTGTGTGTGTGTGTGTGTGTGTGTGTGTGTGTGTGTGTGTGTGTGTGTGTGTGTGTGTGTATCGTATATAATGTGTAATGTTCATATATTTCCAAATCATAATTGAGCATGCAGCACTTATTTAATTATGGGTTGCAGTATTGTGCAGCCGGGTATCTGGGTGAGATGTGATGTTTAGTTTTAGAGTTTGTCATTAGCATATATATCACAGGTTTACAGAGCTTTTAAGTTAAGTAATGATGGTATTACAATTGTGGTAAAAGCTTTGATGCAAGAAGTGATGAAGAAACATTTTTGGTTATAAGGCCAGAATGGTACTAAACAAAAAAAAATTGAAAAAATGGACAAGATACATGTTTTAATGCATACATTATCTGAGACCATTGTACTCTTTATTATATGTATACACACACCATTTGTAATAAAGTATATCCTGTCAAGGAGTTATAAGGGATAATTACATCTCATAATCTGTTCAAATTTTCAAACAGGTTGGGCCAGATTTCAAAACAATTGCCCTCAGTGTAAGTGTGCTGTCATTGTAAGTGACTTACTTCAGTGTAAGGCCTATTTATAAACAGGCTTACTATGGGGACCAGATTCCAAAACAACAGCTCTTAGTCTGGTCTCAGTGTAAGTGGTCACTTACATTGAGAGCAATCCTTTTGGAATTGGGGCTATTAATTATCCCGACTTTCAAAGTCATCAGTTAATGTAGGATCTTGGTATCTTGTGCAGTGTAACTATCATGTATACATTAAATTGCAAAGGCCTGCAATTCTTTGATTGTTGTTACAGAGTTCACTTCTGAGTTTGAAAGATGTTGGTTAACGATATGAATTTCAGCATTCCCTTTGATGAGACTATTCACATTTTGTCACTTAGTTTTCATATTATGATCTAATGCAGGAGGTTCAATTAATGGGAATGGGTAATATGACATTTTATAAGACTTAGATGCACTAACATTGTTTTCCAAAAAGCCAAGGTCAGTACTATAATGTATAACATGTATGTATTTGCAACTCAGTGCTATTTTCAGGTCTATGTCATTTCACTGATTATTCATTTAATTGGATCCCAAATGATTGCACCCATATGACAAAAACTAATTTTACAGAAAACCTTCTCTGCTTGAAATATATCCTAAATAAATGTTTATGCAGTGGAGCAAGCCAGCCTTCACCTCCACACCCCACTTACTTATACATACTAATGCCATGGTTGTACAGCCACTGAGAAAAGAAAAAGACAACACACACAGCAAATCTGTGCTGGAGCACAAACACAAACATCTATAGATTTGGGGGTACAACATGAGACTGACAATTGAATCCATACATACTCAGACTCACTTTCCTAATAACTCCTATGATAAGAAGTGACCCCATCACATACTTTCTATACACTTCTACACTTTTCTGCGTAATAATCTTTCAGGCCAATAAGTTTTCAGTCAAATGGGTTAAGCCATTTGGGACTCAATGAAATGAACATTCAATGGAATGACATAGACCCCTATTTTCAGGTAGTATGCTATTTCCTTCTTGTCATATAGTTACTGAAGTATGCAGGAGTTAAGGCCCTGCAGGTGGAATGATTTATCATTCATCTCAGAATCTGTAAAAAAATAAGCAAGTAATAAACTTGCAAATATAATGGCTCTGCAGCTTTTATCAGCCGACAAAATCATTATATTTAAGATAAACAATAATAAAGAAATAAATAAATATTTTTCTATCTGTATTTTTATTAAATAGTTTACATTGTGAACTGCACCAGAATTTTCATAAATGTAATTGCTAGCCATTGAATAAGACAGGAAAGTGTGTGCTGATTTCTAGAAACACTGGCTCATGGTATTTGGAATATTATTCTATGCCATTTTTATTCATTATTTTCCACATCTGCTGTACTGTACCTTTCTTTGCACGACCATATTTTTCTTTGCTTCACCAGTTTTTAGTGCATCACCCCCAGGACTGCTGTTAAAGCACGTTACTAGCTTGCTTACAAAGTTTGCAATGTGCCACTGTCAGTTTGCAATTGTCAAGCATTTTTCTGTTTTCTAGATGGTAGATCTGATGTATAATCAAGTCACTTGCTTCCTGTTTATGGGCATTGACCATATCAGCATGGATATCAGAGGTGGCCCACAATCTCTCATTGTTGAGACTCGTGAGCTCGAATGGCAACTCCAACTGGACGCCTTTTCATTTCCTGGGCTAAACGAAAACTGTAATATTGCTGCTATTCTTAAATATAAGAGTTACCTTAGATAATACTTTTTTACTCTTAGTGGCGTACGAACCTATCCCATTGGTCAACTCCAAGGACAGTGAATAATGTTGCATATATTGCTTTGCTAGGGTTAAGCCCATTGAATGTTCTATTCCATCTATAGGTTAAAGTAATAGCAACTTTAACATATTGATTTCCTTTGATATGTAGCTTTTTTCATATTGCTTGCTCCTGTCAGGTGACCCGATGCAGTAGTACATTTAGTTGCTCTTGTTTATTGATATTTACTATATACAACTTTTTAGCTTCACATTTCATTTAGAATGTTTTTATTCTTTTATATAAGTTTTACAGGGCATACTATGTATTTGTTTTCACCCGCTCTCCTTGTTATTGTTGCCCTTTTAAGTTTCATCGTTGCTTTAAAACATTGTGGCGCTTGTGGTGATGTCAACAAGCCAGTTACTTTGTTTTAAATGCATTTGGTTTTAATCCTTTCAACTGCTGATGAAGCTTCTGGCTTTCTGGAAGCGAAAACGCTGTTTTGGTCTTGAAATAAATTGCGTTTCTTTTCTTTTACATCGTTCTGGCTGCAGTGGTGTTCCGTTTTTGTTTTCAGTATTTTTATTAAATAGTTTACATTGTGAACTGCACCAGAATTTTCATAAATGTAATTGCTAGCCATTGAATAAGACAGGAAAGTGTGTGCTGATTTCTAGAAACACTGGCTCATGGTATTTGGAATATTATTCTATGCCATTTTTATTCATTATTTTCCACATCTGCTGTACTGTACCTTTCTTTGCACGACCATATTTTTCTTTGCTTCACCAGTTTTTAGTGCATCACCCCCAGGACTGCTGTTAAAGCACGTTACTAGCTTGCTTACAAAGTTTGCAATGTGCCACTGTCAGTTTGCAATTGTCAAGCATTTTTCTGTTTTCTAGATGGGAGATCTGATGTATAATCAAGTCACTAAGGGACAAAGGGCATTTTCAGCAAACTGTTTAAAATGTCTGCTGACATCACCCTGCAAATTGCATGACTTTGAACTTTATCTGAGAGCTGCTATTTGCATATTTGACATGCCCAATTTACTTCACAGCTGAGTACATCTGTCTCTTACTACATGACATTTTGATGTTTTTATGATCTAAACTCAGCCATGAATCTGAATCATATGGACTATATGAAGAGAGGTGATTCTTGGTAATACTTGCTAAATAACTTCGTCATAGCTCTTTGTTCATAGTTACTGATAATTAAGACAACAGACATTTTTCATCAAGAATTGCGGTGTCAAAACATATATTTGTGTTCTTTTTATTAAATTATTAACAAGCATACTGTCAAAATGAAAACACTAAAAACAAACCATTTTAACTTTGAGGATATTAGTTTCATATGTGAGGAAGATAATAATCTAGACACAAGGCAAAAATAGATTAGAATACAGTAATGCAAACGCACAAAAGAAACAAAAAGATCTTGTGAAAACATACCTTACAATCTTCAGGACAATGTAAATAAAAGCAGTGCTGTTTTATGTTACATATACATGTGAAATAGAATGTAATTGCATAAAACAACATATGTTTATAGAAGAAATGCAAAACTTGCTGCAGGACACTGACAACAGTCACGAGCTATGAAAAAACAAGATTTTATTAAGCGCGTTTCGTCTCCCTAGATAGTGAGAGTTCTTCAGATACCCAACAATGCACTCTTGTCTTTTTATATCAACCCTAACCAAACATTTAACATCATTAATCAATTTCAAATTAACCATTTCACTTCCCTATAAAACATTTTACTTATAAAATCACATTCTAAAATGCTATTAATTATCTACAATTTTCCAAGTTAATAAAATTAATTAATTTGTTTCACATAAAACTTTATCTCATCAAGATCTCTAGGGAAAACGGATAGAAAATTAAAAGAATGTGTTTACGAACACATCTATAGTATAAACAGAAGTAAACAGGAGAATGCCCTGACAAGGCATATTGTAGAGAATCCAACCCATAAATTTAGTTTTAGAGGTATAGATCAAACTAAAAGTAGTTGTAGAGGGGGTCCAGAAACATTATATTTAGAAAGACTGGAACTTCTATGGCAGCTGTGGAATAGTGCTTGCAACTTTCCAGGTTTGAATGAAGTGGCTTCAGTATTGTGTGCCGTTTGACTAGACTTATATAGGCCCTAGGGCCAATAGCCTAGTACCTACCTATGAACCTATGCGAAACAAATTAATTAATGTTATTAACTTGGAAAATTGTAGATTATTAATAGCATTTTAGACTGTGATTTTATAAGTAAGAAGTTTTATAGGGAAGTGAAATGGTTAATTTGAAATTGATTAATGATGGTAAATTATTGGTTAGGGTTGATATAAAAAGACAAGAGTGTATTGTTGGGTATGTGAAGAAGTCACACTATCTAGGGAGACAAAAAAGCACTTAATAAAATCTTGGTTTTTCACAGCTCGTGACTGTTGTCAGTGTCCTGCAGCAAGTTTTGCATTTCTTGTGTATTGAACTTTTACCAGTTTAATAAATGTATAGAACTAATGCTGAGAATTAAAATAAAGAACTACATTGCCTTTAAACAAAGTTTGCTCTCCTGAAACAGCAAACAATATTTGATAACCTGAAAGATGAGAAATGCCATGTACCAAATGGGCATTGAAGAAGAGACTTGGTAGTTTAGCTTCCAGTTGTCTTTGCAACTATATACAAGAAACATCCAAACCAAAGGGTGAAAAGGTCACACACACAAGCCATTAAATGAATACTAAAAGAAAGACTCAACCAAACTAGAGTCTTTACTGTGTATACCTTAAACCTCCTGTAGTGGATGCCCATGGGATATATGCAAATGATCCTTTAAGGACATATTAGTGTTTTGGAAACATGACTTCTAAATGCCCATATCAGCTTACTTTTTATTGTTTTTAAGTCACTGGTGCCCTCAGGCTAAAAAAAAAGTTAAAGTCCATTAGCTGTACAGGTGCACTCAGGCCAAAAACGCAGACATAAACAGCTTTTCTAGTGAGAACTGTAAAGAAGTAGACTGCTGGTTAGATAGTATATGTAGCTTATCTAATGGACATGAACATATGCAGGTGGGATGACTTAAGTGAAGCTAATAATCTGTAGGCAGGGGTAGGATTAATCAAAAAGTACAACTGTATGATCACATTCATGAAAACTGAAGATGTTCAAATATAGGATCACTGCTGCCAGAATTAAACATTTGACTGGCATAATATGAATGTCCTCAAACTGATCATTTTAGCAGGAGGACAACCTCCTAGAATGCAAGTTTATGCAGTTTTCAGCTGTGTCCATAAAAAAAAACAGTACTAAAAGATAGTGGATTTTGCTTATTTGTTTATTTCTTTATGTATTTATTTATTTATGTATTGATATTTGATTACCAGGAAAGTCCGACTGGGTAGGAGCTCATTTTCAGCAGAGGCACAGGAGGAAAAGCTTTAAAGTATTATAAAGCATTTTAAAAACAATAATTTTACAGGCTTTAAAAATAATATGAAACACAACTGCAGTTTAAATAATTATAACAAATTAGACATAATATGAAAATAATGGTTAAGAATGGCTACAAGTTATATAACAATGATTTAATAGTTAGAGAAATTTTAGCCAGTTTATAGAGAAATTAAAGGTAAGTTAGTATAATACAAACAGGAATTGCAATACATAGTGAGAGAAAAGCAGGCTTATGGTATATTTACAGAGAAAGTCAGGGGAGAGAAATTGATAGAAGTAAGGAAGTGAGTGAAGAAGGGAGAGTAAGGAGACATACGTTATGAATAGGTACTTGTTCACATTTAAGGATATAGTGAACAAATTTATTTTTATTTATTTATTTATTTGACATTGACAAACACTTATTCATAGTTTACATCTTTTATTACATTTTTATTTATTTTTTGTGTTCAGCTCAAATGATGAGCCGAATAAGAGTGTTGTAACAAGAAATTATCTGGCAGAAAACAATAAGGGTTCTTAAAGAAGAACTTTTCAGAATAAATACCTATAAAGTATGTATGTCAGAATGCTCAGAAAACAACACAAACACTATCAATAAGCTAGCCTCCATATGGTCTCTACTACCACTACTTTCTAGAAGGAATGTGCACCAAATCACATTCTTGTACTTTATATTTATAACTACATTTCCCATGTGCTACATCCTGCTATATACTGTCCATGACATGTAATCATAAAAACAGTCTATACACAAACACGTAATCTAGCTGAAACTGTTGTATCACAAGCAGTTGACATGGCACTGCATTGCACACATATGCACTGAACACAGCTGCCATGTTAACATTGATGTAAATTACACATGAAAGACGTCTGCACACTGTGAATCACTTCTTCTGTTCTAATATATATATGAATTAGCATTCAAAATGTACCAGCATTCTTACGTGAAGTATGTAATAAAAACAAAAGTTGAAGATATTATTTATGTGGGAGGCCTCACCCTGCTCCCACCCCCCCCCAATCCATCAATGTAGGGACACTATGTTATATATACAAACCCCATCATTGCAGTCATGACAAAAGTGATATAGTCTTCAAAGTTCAGTGGTTGATTAAGCAACAGCTGACTGTAGCACTGCTTGGAACTGGCAGTCAATTAAACAAGCAAACTAGAGACACAGTCATTTTGAACAAGGAGCTTACATATACTACACATACACACACGCGCACACACACACACACACACACACACACACACACACACACACACACACACACACACACACACACACACACACACATTCTGTGAGGTAGCATGTATTACAGTACATTACATTATAAACTTACTAAAATGGACTTAGAGAATAACAAACCTATACTGGTCTTTTAAGTATTCCAGAGAGTTACACTAACATGCAGGGAAAGATAAAATACAAATCCATGTGCCGGCCAAAGAACTTTTCTTAACACCACCATTTTCTCCTCGGTAATTGTGATCTACAGAATATAGGATTCTCCTATGGAATGTAACTCTGTGGCAACTTTTTACGCATGAATGCACAACCTCTATAAATGGAAGGGAGATATAAAGTGGTAGGAAAAAATAATAACAATATTTATGGTAATCTACCAGGATGTATTTATGATGTCCTCTTGACTTAATGATTCAAAGGTTTTTAGTAGTAGTTTTGAAACAAGGCAACATAAACCTTGTAAGCTGGAAGCATTTGTTTCAGTTATATGTCTTCTTACCACATTAAATGGCTATACAACTCAAGAAGATTATTTATTCAAGTCTAAGCGGTGTTACAAAATTAGACTCCTTAGAACAAGAGTATATAGTTTTAAATACTAATATAGAAATGTACAGCTGTGCTTTGTGCACAAATTTTATTTTTACATCAGCTGTGTGCTTGTGTCTTAAAGCTGAGCAATGCATGCAAGGAGAACATCTCCACTTCCTCACTAGACAGCCAAAATGTCTGCGATCCGTGGGCTCATGATGACTATACTGACTGCATCATACTAGGGGTCCTTTTAGAAGACCGAAGACACATTCTTTTGAATGTGTCTTGGTTGAACATAAAATACTGAAATGACAAAATATCGAAGCAGCATGTAAGTGAATTCTTTCCCTGGCAAAGAATTCACTTGGCCGCTTCGGTACTTTGTCATTTTCGGCACTGTAGTGCGGTCTCGGAGTTGATATATTTAAGTAGGGTGTGTGGGGGGGGGCACAGCTCCCCACATTAGGGGGTGTGGGGGGTGAAGCCCCCCACTTAATATAATGTTATAAAGTGTTTTCTTTTTTTATCTTTATTTTTGATGGAACAGCAATTTTTTCTGATAGTTCGATATTGTAAGCTTTCCCTTACATAGGGTCGATTAATCACCGTTCACTTTTTTAAGCGTTCAGTGATGTAATATAGACCCTAATACTATACTATACTGACAGTTACCAATAATGCAAAGGGTGGACTCTGAAAACCACTTTTACTGAAGTCAATACAAACCATTTACTTCTCACACACTTCTAACTTATTTCACAACTGTAGAGTAGTGAAGTAAAAGTGCAAATTCCGTTATTAAAATAGTTTTAAAACCTGTCTTGCATTATCAGCAGTTACACAAACCACTTTCAGATGGTCTTGATGCTCCCCATTCAGTTTATGTCCCCTTGACTTTATAACAGTGGCGATCAGTGAACTGTAGGTAACTATGTCTTCTTTTTAAGGAGTTTTACAAACGATATGCAGTATTTCAGCTATCATTGATAAAAAAAAGTTTGAAGCTTCTTATATATTTGATATTCACTGCCTTGTTTTAATCTTGAAAACTTCTGTCCAGAAACTGGTTTACACAGAAATAACATGTTTTATGAAAAAAAGTAAATATCAAAAATGGTAAAACATGAATAGTGTTGTTGCCTCACAGCAAGAGGTTCCCCATTTTGAGTCTCGACTGGGGTGCCTTCTGTGAGTAGTCTGCATGTACTCCCCATGTGGGTTTCTTATGGGTGCTCTGGTTTCCTCCTACATTCCAAAGACATGCAGTAGGTGGAGTGGACACTCTAAATTGGCCATAGGTATGAGTGTGTGTGTGCAAGTGTATGGTATGGAAGAACTACCATGGCAGGGCTAGCCACACAGCAGTTTAAATCTTGGGTCTAGATGATTGTCACTATTGAAGTGACACCATGACCCTGTGCACAAAAACAGGAAAAGGGGTTGCGGATGGATGGATGAATGGATGGATGGATGGATTAAAAACAGTGTAACACAACAATACACTTGCCCATTGTCAAAGAACAATAACACCTTTAAAGAGGTAAATTACTGGAGAATAATGTATGACTGTTTAGTGTTGCTGTTTGTCAAGCAAAGGAAGCTTTGTTTTAGAAATAAAAAAGTCCCAGTACTTCAGCCGCATGGTACAGTGGTTAGCATTGTTGCCTCACAAGTAGAGGTTCTCCGGTTTGATTCTCAGCTGGAGTGCCTTCTGTGCAGAGTCTGCATTTCCTCCCTGTGGTTGCATGGGTTTCCATTAGGTACTCCAATTTCCTCCCACATTCCAAAGACATGCAATAGTAGGTGGACTGGACTCTCTAAATTGGCCATAGGTGTGAGTGTGTGTGTGTGAGGGAGTGGTATGGATGAACTACCGTGGGAAGTGGTGTAAACCTTGCCTCAAGATAATTGTCACTATTGATGTGACACCCCAACCCTATGTGCAAAACAGGAAATAAGGGTTATGGATGGCTGGATGGATGGATGGATGGATGGATGGATGGATGGATGGATGGATGGATGGATGGATGGATGGATGGATGGATGGATGGATGGATTACTGGAGCATGATGGACTTTCCAGAGACAATAAGGTCTTCTGCCTTCTGTGTCAGGTGTCAAAACAGCCTGTCATTCCCCAGTAACTCTCATCTTCTTGGGTATTATTATCTGCTTTATTATTTTCCACCAAGCATGTCCTGGGCTCTTATATCAAATCAAACCTTTATTCACATCAGTAATTACAACATGCCAGCCTTTGCTCTCATGATCAACTCCCAGACTGTTCTTATAGCTACATGGCTTATTCATTGGTCTTTAAAATCTGAAATTTGATACTAGGGATGTTAGCTCTAGACATCTGAACCTCCTGCATTGTAACTCTCCTTACAGGAACAGCTTCAGAAATGTCTCTCTGTTACTCTTGACTATCACAGTTGCCATACTCTACATTTTCTTGCAAGTGTGCTGCTTGTGACAACTGAGGCTGCTCATATTATTTGAACTTTAATATAACTACTTTATTCAAATGCATATGATCTACCTCTAAGGCATTTGATCTACCTCTAGCAATACACCCATAGCGAGCAGCATACCACAAGGATTGGTCTTGGAGCCTCTACAGTTTGAGATATACTTTTCTGAGGTGCAAGCCAAAACCAGTGGTCTGTGGCTGACCAGGTTTGCAGGTGACTGCAACCTGGGTGCTGTCTTAAATTCCCCTAGTGATGTGAACATCCTCCAAACTAATGACTTTACACAAACTAATGATTGAATGCCATGAAATGCATCATTATCCCCTTTGAGGAAAATGCCATCCCCCTAATTATCACATAATAACAATGTACTAAGCACGCAATCAGTCATGAGGGAGTTGGGCACCCAGGTTGATAGCAACCTGACCTTTGACCACCATGTTGCCTCCATTGTATGGAAGGCTTTCTACATGGCCCACCTCATAAGCAAGGTATTTCATCCAGGAACAAGGAGGTCATAACATCCCTGTAGTCCTCCCTTATCAGACCCATTATCGAGTGCAATGCCCCCTTTGGCATGTACCTTGCCAAGCACATGCAGCAGATGGAGAGATCATAGAAGTTTCTGACCAGGAAAATCCAGGGTCTCAAGCACCTATCCTAATCAGAAAGGCTAAAAGCCCTGTCCCTCTACTCAATCTCATACAGACTGCTTAGAGGTGACCTGTGTCTGGCATACAAGGCCATCTCAGACCCAGACTTGATGGAGTTGCTGCATACCTGTAAGTCAAATTCCACTTATGCAACCCACACACAAGGCTTCAACCTGGTCTGTGACATTAATAGAACTTGTTGGTGGGATAGATTTGTATACAAAGACTCACACATCTGTGTAATATACTCCCTCTCCTTGTCAAGCAGTACCTCACTGGATGGGAAACAGAAAATACGCCCCAGTATCCCACCTGTATCCCTGCTGGACAGGGGCACCAGGCGCTGACTTTGTGGGAACATGGGTGAAATTCTTGGCTAGGCTTATAAGGACCTCTGGGCCAATAGCTTAGTATCATCCTATGAACCTATGAATGTATGATTTCCCATATAGATATAGTCCTTCGTCTTCTTCACAAAAAAACATGGTACCTAGATTCAGCTGCATGGCAAACATCTTCAGCTTAAGACTGTAAACTTTCCCATTGCTTTTATGTTTCCCACTCTTCACTCTGTAAATCAGGTAGCCTTCTGTAGAGTTTATCATAATAATATGTTTTACTCTTCTTCTTCTGATTTCTTTCCAGGGTTGGCATAATGGTTGAGGTCTTTATCTCACAGACACAAAGTACAGGGTTTGATTCTCACCTCTGATTATTGACTAGGCTTGTAACAGTCTGCAGACTGATAGCCTAGTATTTACCTAAAACTTAAAACCTAAAACTTCTTTTGATATTGATTTTCAGTATTGCTCAATTACAATTTAGAACAGTTCCCTGCAATTGAGTATTCCATTCCTCATAACTTTTTATGTTCATAACTAGCTACTTGGCATGTGGTTCAGGAGGTCATTGTGGAGCATAGCCGAATTTTCCAACTGCACAAAATCATTTCTGGTTTATTGACTTGTTCAAAGCCACAGAGTAAGTGAATGGGACCTGAGGGGATCAAACCTTGGAATACAGATAACAGCTTATTAACAGCTCATAACCTTAATCCTCTGAGCTAATTTTGAAAGCTAAATGTCAACTCTAGTGAGACACAAACCTACAACTGCTACAGCTCTTTCTCATGAGATTTGTCACTGTTTGACTAGATCTCTCTTGTTATCCATTCACCTTCAAAATTCCCTAAGGAATATCTAGTGCAGAGGTTCACTGGCATGCAATAGACAAACAACCACTAGGGCTCTTATAAGCCCAGCCATGCAACCCAAATGTGACCCACAAATTAGATTTATATATGGGATGATTTACTGGTTGCCTCTGTCCATCAGAGACATAGGCACCAGACCAGGGGTGAATTTTCAATTACCCATCCATTGGTCCAAGTTGCACTTAAACAGGGATAGAGAGGAACTCTCCTTTACATGGATGGGGAGCCTGTGCCAGAGAATTGGAATTTTCTGAGAAACATGTCTGCCTCTCCAACATGTCCTATTTATGTTGCAAGCAAAATATAGTCTTTTAATCTAGTAGTTCTGATGCTGTTTATTTTGAAGATGTGCAAAAAGTTCATCAAAACAGGGTCAAAGGATGACTTTTATATCAGGCAAAGATCATCTCTGTATGATGCCAAGTAAAGAGAAAAGTCTTTCAGGTTATCAGCATAGGACATTTTGTTTACTCCTTGTATTCCTTTTGTAAGCAACCTTTATGGACATTCCATTTGCTGCATGCATCTGGTCAGGTACATACTGAAGGGGGGCATTATACTCTAGGGTGGGTATGATGAGGGCTGAGTACAGTATTATAATGACCCCTCTGGACCTAGATGCCAAGCCCTTGCTTATAAGTTGAGCAACATAGAAGGTTTTGTTACTACCTTGAACACATTTGCCAAATGCTAGGTTACTATCTACACGAGTTCCCAGATCTCTGACTACTGAATCAATTTTTAAGAGTGTTTTATTGATGACATAGTTACCCGGGATGGTCAACTTCACAAAAGGTACCATAATGTATTTCTTGGAATTGAGTTTTTAGTCATGACTTTACCACCAAGCATTTGTCTGTTAGACCTTCCTGTAGGGTGTTTTCATCTTGCGGTGGTACACTTATTGATCCCAGTTTGCAATAATCTATAAAACTGGTTATCCAGAGCCTTTGACATTGGCTTTGACATCCAAGAAGTATATGCCAAGGAAGAGTCGGCTAAGCACAGAGCCCAGGAGGACTCCACTGGTGAGCAGCCTCTTTATGAAGGTGGCCTCACCAGTTCTAACCTCCTAGGCCCTATCATTGAGCCAGCTAACTATCTAACATGTTATAAAGGGGTTTATTCCTAATTCCATAAGTTTGCTGACAATACCTGAGTGAGGTATTCTATTGAATGCTTTAGCCAGATCTAGGTAGCCAGTATGTACTGTTTTCCCTTCATCCATTCCCTTAGTGACCTTTACAAAGAAGTCCAGCATCTTCAGTAAGCATGACCTTCCTTTGACAAAGTCAAACTAGGATGGATCTAGTTTTTGGAGGTCTCCTATATCCTTGTTGATAAATGTAATGACAATTCTTTCCATGGCTTTGCAAATAAGACTAGTCAGACTAATGGGTCTGTAGTTTCCAGTATCTGTTAGCGGTTCTCCATTATGAAGGAGGATGACGGTCACTGTCCTCCATTCTTGTGGCACAAAGTTTGTTTTAAGACTATAGTTAAATAATGACTCCAGTGGTCCTGATAAGTTATATTTTAAACTGTTCAAGCGGCATCCTGGGATTTTTTTGGGGCCCATTAAGGTTGTGTTCTTGGCTTTAGCATCTTTAGCATGCACAGCTAGTACATGCTCCATAGTTATAGTTACAGGGATTATGTTTGAGAGTATTTCTTAGACAATGGTTGTAGGCGGTAAAGTTGGAACTGAATTTCTCCACTAACAGGTTTGCTATATTACCAGGTTGAATGAAAACGGCACTACTGACCTACTGACCTCCAATTCAGCACATGACTGTGTGCTGGCCTTGAGGTTTCTGACATAGTTAAAGATGGCCTTATGGGTATCCTTCACCTGAAAGCCTGTCTTAAACTCAAACTTGGCTTTGCTTGACCTAATTAGCCTTCTTAATTGCCTATTTAGTTTGATGAGAGAGTTTTTATCTTTATTACCTTCCTGAATTTTGCCATAATTTGTTTTCCTTTTGTTGTGTATCCTGTTTAATTTGGGATGCCACTAAAGCAGTTTGTTTCTGATGCTAGTCTTGGGCTTACTTCTAGTAGGTACACCAGCCTCTGTGCAGCCATTGACATGGTTGTACAAAGTTTCTGAGAGCAATTCAGCATAGGTTGCTACATTCTCTGGGTTTGGAGGGGCATTGAATTTTGACAAACAATCACTTAATAAACGGTAATCTGCCTTGGAATAGTTCTTAACTATTATTGGTTTTAATGAGATTACAGAGTTGGCTTTGATTTCAAAGAAGACAGCTTTGGGGGAGGAGGGTACAGCATTCTCCCCTATTTGTTAGCACAAGGTCCAGTATGTTGAAGCATCTACTGGGAGTATTCACTATTTGGTCAAGGGTGTTTATTTTTATGAAGTCCAGGAATCTCTTTGTCTTTAGACTTGAGGCTATGTAGGATTTCCACTCTATAGAGAGGCAATTAAAGTCTCCCATGAGTAGAGTATTAGGTTGGATTGTAAGTGTATCCAGTAGGCCTAAGTATGAATTGTAAGCTTCTTGGGACATGGAGGGTGACTTGTTACTGGTTAGGATATGATACGGGATTTTGTCTATGGTGATCTACACTTGGAGGAACTCCAGCTGCTCATCTTGTTTGACCACCATAGAGGCATGCTTGTTATTAATGTATAACTAGACACTTCCTCCTTTAGCCCTTGTCTGTTATGCTACTAGTCTAAAACTGTGGAAGGAACTGAAACCTTGCACTGTTGGAGTACTCTCTGCCACTTCAAACCATGTCTCAGTAACTGCAGAGATGTCTATATTCCTGAGTGTGAGAAGGGCTTAGATTGAGCATAGTTTTTTTTTTTTTTTTTTTTTTAGGCTCCTGGCATTGAGTAGCAACACCTTGAGGTTCTGGTGAGTTGATTTTGCTGTGCTGGTAGGTTTGTCGTTTAGGCATTGCCTAAAAAAGGCACTATGGGGGTGGGGAAGTTTTAGCCAATATTCAAAAGTATAGACGGGAAAGGTGCAGACCATCCTAGGCAAAGCAATGTGGTCTGTTAATCACATCCCCACAAGCTGACAAATATTTGATCCCCTTAGAATGACACCAGAAAGACAGATAACTGTTGAAATCAATCATTTTATGCTCATATTCTGGCATCATCTTCAATGCTGCTAGGCTCATACAAGCATGAGACACATAGTTTGAAAGCTCCATAATGTCTCTCTTCATCTAGTCTGGGAAAGTACATAGGTTCATAGATTAGTACTAGGCTAAGTGCCTCTGTGGGTCCATTTTAAGCCTAGCCAATTACCCTATACGAAAATCAAATCCTGCACCTTGTGTCTATAAGATAAACACCTTAACCATTATACCAACCTCCCACCCTAAAACAGTTTTACTTGGAGTTAGTTGCTGCTCTCCTTTTTGCCTGCTGTCACTGTTACATATGCATTATCTGCTGAAAAGAAAACAAGATACCTTCTCAGCTTGTTGCTGTTTCCTCTTTTACTTTCTGTCACTTCTGCATAGTTTCAACTGCTTCATTCTCTGTTGTCACATCACCTGGTTCCTTTTCCATGTTACCATCCCCAGCACTTACAAAACAATTATCTGTCACCTCACCCCATGAAATGCCAGAACTGTCACTAGAATCATCCTGCTTGATTACTTTTAGCAAATCATCATCTGCAAGGCCTCCTGATGCCAGTTTTATCTGTACCACTTCAACAGATTTCCTTACTTCCTTTTCCATGGAAACAGATAAACACCGCTAATTTGTAGCATCTACCTCACAGAAATCTTTGTTTATATTCTGAAGCTCTATATCAATTTTTTTTACCAAATTCCCACTTTCCACCTCCAAACTCTCCATAGCTTTCCTCTCCTCCGCTGCTTTCCTTATCAGGTCATCTACACCTACATGGACTGTGATGGAATCATACGGATACCTGTGACGTAATGACTTGCGTGCATGATGTGGCAGATTCTCGCTCCAGATACGCAACTAACAGTTGTCTTTTCCTTGTTCAGCCGGTTAGAGGGGCATCAGTATATCTGACAATCGAGTCCCCTATGAAGAGAGTCCTGGGAATCATGTTTGCTTGCCTTAGGGGCTTAGAGTTTGGGGTTCCACTCAGAGTGACAGTATGTGTGATATTAGGTGTTGATTTTCCTGAGTGCCTTTGAGAATGAGCTGTCAAGGTGATCTTTAGAAAGATTGGTTTTAAGTGCCTCAGCATATGTTAATCTATGTGTGTTTTCTGTATTGTGTGTGGTGGGTGTTGTATATGTGGCTTTGACAACCTGATGTGTGCACGTATGTGAAAATTTAGCCTCATGGTTAGGTATAGGTTGGTAGGCTCTAGGGGCTCACAGGCCTAGCCTATACATAGCCTACACATTCTTTTCCCCTGGCTCCTATTTACTTCCTGGACTTCCCTGGACCCCTGAGACTGCTGGGCGACGAGATCCGGGGGTGAATTTCCTTCTTTCTCCCAATGCGGGTTCGTTCCTTAGAGAGAGAAGACCAAAGAGAGACTCTCATGTTGACATGTATGGGCAATCTATTCCAGAGTCTCTCTGGAGTCTCAAGGGAAACCTATCTCCCAATGTTTTGTTTATTTTGATGATGTTAGATTTAGACTCGGGAGCGTGTGGCTCTGAGGGATGATTGGGATTTCTTTAAGTGTAGCAGGTTACTCTGGGTTTCTTGGACATGGCTGTATGTTAAGCAAAGATCGCTTCTGAGTAGAGTAGACGACGACAGAGTATGCTGGATTTTTTTTTTAAAGTCACGAGGGGGCACAGCTTTAGGGCTGTGATTCTTTTTAGTGAGGTATTTCTGTGGGTTATCAAACTTCAGAGTGTTTCATGGTGTATATATGGTAATTCATGGATACATGTACATTTTTTTTCCCAAAGGGGATAACATTACAAGCTGGGCATTGCTTGAGCCCATGGCTCTGGCACCAAGCATCTGTTTCTGTGTAAGGCTTTTTGAGATATCCACATCATTTGGGGATTCAATAATGGCTCCCAGTTTGCAGTTCATGCAAACTTTGTTATCCAGAGTCCCTTAGTGTTGGTTCTACTTTCAGAGAGTAGATGCCAAACAAAGGCCGTCCCAGGACTGAACCCTGAGGTACTCCACCTCCAGAGTCATTGTATCTATCGCATAGTGTATCTGCTTCTTCAATGTTCAAGCAGTTGTCAGTAAACATGAGACAATTCCTACATTGTTTCTAGATGCCCATATCCACCAAGGTGGCTACAGAGAAGTTAGGAAATGGCATATCCATACTGTCCAGTCCCTAGATTGGCACGCTACAAGGGGGTGGTATATTGAGATTAAAAGGCCGTTAAGGGTACTTTGCTGACTAGCAAGGGGGCACTATCGGGGCCCTTTAACAGGGCCAAACTTACAGGAATACAACAATTAATTACCAACAAAAATACAAAGCAGCAAATTACAAAGCAACACTGTTAGTAAAGCTTATCAAAAGTGCCATTCTCAGCAATCTTACAGTACAATATCGGAGTACTTGAAAACAATTTAAACTATAAAAAAGTTAGCAGATAAAGCAATTAAAGTGTAAAACAGTAACATAAATCATTTATATGCCAAGCATGACATGTGATTTATTCAGGACCCTCTCAGATTATGGCAAGGATGCAAAGCAGATGGGAGCCCTGTGAAATGATGATTTATAGTAGGGGAGGTTAGCTCAAGAGTAATATTTGTTTGCTGAGTTCTCACTCCGTATTGTGAATCTATCTAAACCAATGGGTGGGGAAAGTTCTTATCTTATACAACTGACAATAGCAGTCAAAGAGGGAGGGTCTTAGGCAGTCAGATTACCACAATGTGTGAAAGCCAGAGTCACTGTCTTTTAAGACCACAACAACAAAATGGTGGGAGGGCTAGGAAAAAATCAAGCTGCTTTTAAGAAGCCAGACAAATCATATGCAGAAACTTGTTCTTCACAGTGTCAGCATTTGAGCCAGAGTGGCCAAGAAAATGTTTTGGTCTGGTGCAATACAGACACTGAGTTAAACAAAGACCAGGATAGCAATCCAATCAATAAAACAGATCTGTACAAACCAGATAAACCGATCCAAGAGCTTTTGCAATGCAGCTAAGCTTTCACCAAGGCTAATTGCAAGTGATTTTGCTTCTGTTTTAACAATACTGTCTCAGATAAAGAACAGAACAGTTTACGTACACAAAAATTCAAGCTGCTGTTAAGAAGCCAGCCAAATCAGATACAGAAACTTGTTCACAGAGTCAGCATGTGAGCCAAAATGACCAAGAAAATGTTTTGGTCCAATGCAATATAGAGAGTTAATTAAAGAAAGACCAGGTTGGGAATCCAATCAATAAAATAGGTCTGTACAAACCAGATAAACAAGATCCAAGATCTTTTGCAACACAGCAAAGCTCTCACCAAGGCCTATTGCAAATACTTTTGCCTCATTTTTTAACAATAGTGTCTCAGCTAAATAACAGAACAGTTCTTCTAGCACCTCTTTATGCCTGTTCTGCCTGATATGCTGTACTCAACATATCTGCTCTGTGTGGTTCATTACCTGGCCTGCCTTTCACTTTTAGTTCAACACCCTATGCAGTCTCAGATGTGTTTTCTAAAAAGAATTTCTGGATATGTTTTGCACTGGTTCATCATCTGCGTACACATGAACTTATCTACTATTGACATTTTTATTTATTTTCTCACTTACATGCACAATTGCAAACAATTCCTTTCTGGCTAACCACATCTGTTTTGTGCATCTTTTAATGCTCTTAACCTATATGTAATGTATCTTTCTCTTGTAAGATCACAGATCGTACACCATTCTTACTGGCACCTTATTCAGATCATAGTATTTTAATGTTGATGCATTGCATCCAGACTTTTGAACATGTCAAAACTCTTTTTTTCACATTCATATTTTCATTCCTAGGGTAATGCTCTAACAGCCTTTTTAGAAGCATATGTATCTCAAACACATTAGTACAAACTTTACAAATTACTGCCTCATTTATAGAGACATCTGTAATACCTGCTTGTCTTCTGGCTTTGGCATTCGCAGAACTGCTCTGACTTTTTTCTCTATGAGGCCTTGATCTCACTGACATTAGAAATATGACCTGCATAATTCAGACTTACCACTGTTATTTTACATTAGCTCTTGTTTAACTTGAAATTATGTCTCATACCTTGCAGGCCTCCAACTACCTGAACAACAAGTCTTTGTAGTAGCTGTAGCACTGTTGAGATACCCAATGTAAGTCTTAGAGTTCTGTACTTTCGTAATGGCGCATTAAATGTACTTAATTTTGAGAATTATTCACCTAGCTTTACCTGGCAGAAATCAGCACTATTCAGAAAAATATCAGCTGAAATAAATGGCTAATGTTTAGTTTTAATTGCATATTAAGATTTTAGAGATCAGTACAGATGTCAGTCTTGCCTTGCTTCACAGTAGTAAGCATACTTTTCGCCCACTCTGTTGGCTTTGATTGTTAAGAAAATTGAAACATTTCATTCCCTTGAATTCATACTTTGATCTACTCCCAATAGCTATTGGTTCCGTTTTTGAAGTATAGGTTCATAGGTTCATAGGTAGGTACTAGGCTATCTGCCCGAAGGCATTTATAAGCCTAGCTGGAATGTGTTGGCGTTCGCCGCCCCCTTAGATTAGTTCCCTGTGCCTCTGTCCAGCAGAGCCATTGATGTGATCCCTGGGGTAAACTTTCTGTTTCCCATCCACTCGTCAAGGTTTCTCTTGAAGAGGGTTAGCAAGGAGCTCTGCCTAATGTAGATTGGAATCTTGTTCCAGAGCATGGGAAGTCTCTGGGACAGGAATCTATCCCTCCAGCACATCCTATTTATTGTTGTGGTGAGGTTTAGATCCCTGGAGTGTGTGGCTCGAGGGGATATGGTTTTCTTTAGGTGGAGCATGTTCATCAATTCTGGGTTGGACATGGCCTTGTATGTCAGGCAGAGATCACCTCTGAATAGGCGGTATGCAACCGAGTACAGCTGGAATTTCTTTAGTTGAGCTACATAGGGCATCTGCTTGAGGCCAGTGATCCTCTTCGTGAGGTACCTCTGCTGTCTTTCCAGTTGTCGCAGGTGTCTTGTAAGGTACATCTCAAATGGGGCATTGTACTCTATGATGGGTCTGATGAGTGATGCGTAGAGGGGCCCAATGACCTCTTTTGATCTGGATGCAAACCCTTCTGTGATTAGTTGGGCCACATAGAAGGATTTTCTAACCACTTTGGCAATGTGATTATCAAAGGAGAGGTTACTGTCTACTTGGGGCCCAGATCCCTTATTACATCTTCCGTCTTTAGGGGGCTACCACCTTTGTGGTAGTTTGTGGGTACTTTGTTTTTTTCCAAAGGGGATGACTATTCACTTTTTGGCATTTAGCTTGAGGCCATAGTTTTGACACCAGGTATCTGTCTCAGTGAGACCCTTTTGGAGGATATCTGTGTCAGCCGGAGAGTCAGTTATAGCCCCTAGTTTGTAGTCGTATGCGAACTTGGTCAGCTATAGTCCTCCTGTGCTTGCCTGTACCTCTGAGAAGTATATGCTGAACAGGAGGGGTCCTAGGACTGAACCCTGGGGAATGCCACTTGTAACCAGTTTAGAGTCGGACCTAGCTCATGCAACTCTTACCATGTGGGTTCTGTCTGTGAGCCATTTGGCAACCTATCTCATGTTGTAGGGGTTTATGTTCAGGCTGGTGAGCTTGTCTAGAATACCTGAGTGGGGAATGGTGTTGAAGGCCTTTGCAGGGTCTAGGTAGGCTGTGTGGACCACCTTTCCCTCGTCTATAGCCTTGGTAACTGTCTCAAAGAAGTCCACCAGGTTTAGGAGGTATGATCTGCCCTTAACAAAGCTGAACTGGGTAGGGTCCAGTGTTTGGAGGTTCCCAATGTCTCTGTTAATGAGATCCATGATGATGCACTCCACAGCTTTGCAGACCAAGCTAGTCAGGCTTATAGGTGATAGTTCCCATGGTCTGTTGTGGCTCCACCTTTGTGGAGCAGAATAACCATTGCTGTGCACCACTCTGTGGGCACTTAGCCTGTGGAGAGGCTGAGTTTAAACAGTGTGTTTAGGTGAGGGGTTAGTTCATCTTTGAGCTTGTGTAGGATGCAGCCTGGGACACTGTCTGGTCCCACTGAGTCTGTGTTTTTGGCTTTAGAGAAGGCTGTTTTAACCTGAGTGTCTGTGATTTCAGGGGTACTACATTCTTCTGGTATAGTTATGAGCCCTTTGTGGGTGAGAGGAGGGGTGAAGTTTGCACTGAACCTGTGTGCCAGGATGTTGGCTATATTGGTCGGTTCAGTATATTTTGTACCATTCTGCACTCCGTGCCTTGTGATTATCTTTGGAGTCCATGGCAATTTTTCTTTTGAAGCTAGCCTTGAATAATTTTATGAGGGAATGTAGTTTCTTGCTGATACTGATCAGGAATGTCTTCCCTTCTTGGGATTTTACTCTTTTCTGTACTAGTTTCCTCCTTCTATTGTATAGCTTGTTTATGGCAGGGATCCACCAGACTGGTTTCCTTTTCTTGGAGGAGTGAGTCTTGGTTTTGTTTGGGATAGCACAATCCATGCATTCTTGTAGGTGCCCATAGAGTGCATTAGTAAAGGATTTTGCAGCTTGGACAGCATTATCCTTTAGCATGGGGGCTTTGAAACTTCCCACCTTGGTCTTAAGTAACGTGAAGTTTGCTTTTGAAAAGTATTTCACGGTGGTTTCTTTGACTGGGGTGGTAGCGGAATGTGGGTATCCAGACTGATTAGTTTATGGTCAGATCTAACCAGCGAGGGGTTGACCTATGGTGTGGAACACCGGTCGCCCATGTTGATGATGACCAGGTCCAATACATTGTCACCTCTGGTGGGGGTGTTGACCAGTTGATCCAGGGCTTTTGTGTTTATAAATTCTAGGAAATGTTGGGCAAGAGAGTTTGTACTTGAGTAGTTCTCCCATTTAACATTTGGGTAGTTGAAATCACCCAATATCAGGGTGTTTTGTAGGACCTTTATGTTTCCCAGTGTTTCCAGAAATGCGGAATGGGTGTCCTGGGACATGGTGGGTGATCTGTAGCAATCTATAATTTGAATGGAAGTTTTGCCCGTTGTTAGTTCCAGGTGGATGATCTCTGAAGCATTGTGCTGTGCCACTAACTTGGAGGTGTGGGTATCCTTGATGAATATGGATACTCCCCCACCTTTTGTATTTCGGTCCAGGTTTTCTGTATGAAATGTGTGGTATGAGTTGTAGCCTGGTAGTGCCAGGGTGCTCTCTGGAGCCTTAAACCAGGTATCTGTTACTGCACATATATCATTTATCTCCATACTTAGGAGTGCCTCGAGTGCATGCATTTTGAGGTTTAGACTGTAGCATTACCCTCAGTTTTTTGTCACTTGTGCTATTTACGGCGGCGGGTTTGTCTTTTGAACCTTGTCTAAAAAAGGCACTATGGGGCTGGCAAGAGCCTTGGTCAGTATTTGAAAGCCTAAGTGTGACAGGTGCAAGCCGTCTCTAGCGAAGCAGCGTGGCTTGTCGAGCATGTTATCCCAGACTGACAGACACTGGATCCCCTTTGAATGACACCAGAAGCTTAGCCAATTGTTGAAATTGATCATTTTTTCTCTATGCCATGGTATCATTCTTGGTGAGGGCAGGATGCTACTCAGGGTCAGGGTCATACCGGCCTGGGCTACGTGATCAGAGAGCTACATGTCTCTTTTCATGTAGTCCAGGGAACTACGGCTCAGGTCATTCACACCAATATGGACAATGACAGAGTCATATTTGTACTTGTTCTAGAGTGACCTGAGTGCTTTGTGTTATGTGGCGGATCCTGGCACCCATAAGGCAGCTAACAGTAACCTTCTCCAAGTTCAGCCTAGTGAGTGGGACGTCAGTGTGACTGACTATAGAGTCACCTATTACTAGTGTGTTGGGTATGTTATTTTGCCTTAAGGGCTGTGATTGCATGGCACACTGGTTTTGTGAAGTATGTGTTTCATGGTTTGTGTTGGGGGGGTGGAGGTTGCTTGGATGTCTGCTTTGGAGGTCTCTGTTGCTTTTGCAGATTTTTATTTAGAGCCTCCAAGTATGTTTTCATGTATTTATGTGTGTTTTTTGCCTGTGCTGGTTTCATAGGTCTATGTGAGACTGGTGGTGTGATGCAAGTAATTCCCTTCTCCTCTTGACTACCTGGTCCATTCTTGGGTTGAGAGAGATTAGCCTTCAGCTTGACTGTATAATTGCATCTGTCACATGTATTAGTGTCTGGTGGAAGGAGAAGAGGGTTGTCTGTGTACATGATGCAATTGTAACATTGCCTCAAAATGCCCAGATTCACCAGTTGGACTGGAGAGAACACCTGAAACTGCTCTTTGGACATGCCTGGATAGGTACAGTGAACTGTTTTACTGGATGGCTGGTAAGGGCGAATAGAGAGCCTTGTCCTTCTCTACAGTATAGGGGGGTCTAGTGCTAAGGTTTATTAGTGCTTGTTATGAGTTTTGAGCAAGTGCTGGGATGAGAAGTGGATGGTTTGAGTGCTTAAGTTGAAAGTTTGTCTAGTACCAAGGGAAAAATTGAAGAGTAGATTTTGTGGAGCCGAGAATAGTTATACCATAGCTAACCGGTGCTGCTCGGCACGCAAAACCACGCAAATGCGGGTTTTATAGCAGGGAAATGAAAGAGATAGAAATTAGCCCAAAATGCCCAATAAACTACTAATTTTGGGGTTGAAACCACTCCTCCAGGGACAGATAGGCTGCTCAAAGCTCTCTCTCTCACAGTGAACAGAGAAACTTTCTTCTATCCAAGTAAGGTATGGGCAAACACAGAAACTTGTAACACAGCCCTGAATTCAGCAGTAACCTGAAAACTGGACTATACTAGCTTAGAAAGGTGGGAAAACAAGTATTTTTTTTTTTTCAGAAAATAAAGCAGATACAATTAAAAAAACACTTTAAATGCACAGAAATGGCTATCACACTTGAGTGTGTAGCCTACAACAGTTAAACAGGTAATTTAAACACAAAAATGACTTTGTTAAAGTGCAAGCAGTAAAATAAGTACAATATGTAGCTGAAACAAGCTTTTGTAATAGTCATATAGCAAAAAGATACATTTGCATATTATATTTACCTGGCAAGACTCCTACGCCAGTAGAAAAAAACAACATAGTTATGATGGATGTCATTTTTATGGTTCTGTACCATGTCAAAATGTATCTGTGACTGTGGGACTGCTGCAGTGCGTGCATACTCTTTGCTTTCATAATCTGAATTTGTTTTACCCTTCCTGGCATTTGGCAAGCCAAATTAGTAAATCTGTTAGGATAATTAATTGCTTTAGTGCCATAATTTGAAACCAGATCCAAGATCTTTTTCAACACACCAAAGCTCTTACTGAAGCTGAGGGGTCCAAATGGAGAGATGAAAAGTTAAAAAGCAAAGGAGAGTAGTAGTGCTGAAATTTAATTCATCCTCAAGTCTAGGTCAGTACCTTGGCGAGGTGGACCTTGTTTTCACAAAATCTTACCAAGGTGACACTGATATACAGACTGTATTTATATGGCATATATCATGGACAGAAGTAGGTCAAAAATCGAAAGCGATAGCTGGGTGCACAAGACCCAGGATAAAAAAGTGCCCAATCCTGTTGGGCACACTGGTGCCAGGACTGGAAAAAATGACCGTGTAGAATCTTCAAAATACAGAAACATTCCTACAATGGGGCCAGGCCAGGCCCAAGGGAAGGATGCCTCCCCGTTGTAGAAGGTAGTAGCAGTCCACAAAAATCACAAAACCTTATAGGTCAAAGAAGAACCATAAAGACGATAGTGTGGACTATTCAGGATAATGAATATGCCAAGAGTTAGAGTTCATTGGAGCAGAGATAAACACAGTCATGAGCATCACATCCCTACCCATAGAAAGAGTACAAAGTATAAAAGGTCAAGTCAGCCAGATTCTTCGCAATGCAAAGTACCAGCAAGGCTTCGACTACAAGACCTAGGGTCTATGGCAGCTTCTATCACCCTAATTCCATTAGTGAGATATCACATGAGAATCCTTCAGTGGCTGCTAGTGTCTCAGTGGCCGATGTTAGTTCAGTCAATGTCTCACTTGATCACAGTTACCAACCAATGCAAAAAGGATCTTCAGTGGTGGCTTCACTCCAGCGAAATTTTGATAGACCGTCCCTTTGTTTCCTCTCAACCTCAATCCATAGTGACCATGGATGCATCCCTGATGCGGGGGGGGGGCATTATCTGGGGAAGACGGTCCAAGGGACTTGGTCCAGTCTGGAGGCCAACTTGCATATCAGTGTTGTGGAGAAGAGGACAGTGCTGTTGGCATTGCAAGCATTTCACCTAGCCCTCCCCTCAGGGACAATTGTAATTCAAACAGACAACATGGCAGTAGTCTGGTACATCAACAAACAAGGGGGAACCAGATCATTCCCCCACTGTCAGGAAGCCCTCAGAGTTTGACAACTTGAAATTTCTTCTGACTGCTTTCTCATAGCAATGCATATTCTGGGGACCTCCAATTTGATTGTGGACAGATTAAGCAGGACTTTTCTAATGCCTCACAAGTGGTCTCTCCATCCATCTGTGGCGGAAAAGGTATTTTGCCAGTGGGGCTAGTCTTGCTGCAATCTGTTTGCATCCCTTCTGAAGAAGTGCAGCAGCTACTTTGCCCTGATCCCCCTCCAGGGGAGTCACCGAGATATGATCTTTTTCGTGATTGGCACCCCAGTCTTCCCTCTTATATCTCAATTCCTAAAGAAAGTAGTGAGGTTGAGTCATGCAGGGAAGTAAATATTGGGGGAAGAAATAACCAGGGAATTGCAATGGCTAGGCTTGTATAGGCCCTAGGGCCGATAGCCTAATACCAGCCTATGAACCTATGAACCTATATGGAAGAAATTATGTATTGTCACTATTATGCAAAAAGCCCAGAATTTCCAGACATAAGATATACAAAATGATTAAGACAGAAATTAGAGAAAAGAAAAATACTTCTGCTAGAAAAACTGTCAGAAGATTCAAATGAAAATTTGCATTCATTAATACAACAGATTTGTGAAAAATAGTATAAAGATCAAGAAACTTTGATCTGTTTGGACAAAGAAGCATCTGAGGAACTGTGAAAATATAAACAACAAAACCTAGAGATACAGTATTTGAAAAGCATAAAAAAGAAGTATGGACATGGGAAAGAGAGATTTGATATGGTACAATATTTATGCAAAAGAGAAAGCCAAATTAATCAATATAAAGAAGGCAGCCCCAAAGCTATTCAAAGAGAAATACAGGCAAAGGCATCCAGCTATGGAAAATTTCACAATAAGAAAAAATAATATCACAAAAATGGAATATAGAAAAGAAGATTAGTAAAGCAGATGTAAAAAATAGAAATTGAAGTTCTGGAGTGCCTGCGAAGGGAAGGATTTGGTGTAGAAGGTCTAACACAGGTTACATCACAGCATGATGGAGTGAGTCCCTAAAGTAAGGAGAAACAGGAAGATCAGGAGACATCTGAAGAAGACATATGGACATAGGAAAGAAAAATAGGTTTAATATGGTGTAATATTTATGCAAAGGAGAAAGCAAAATGACCAACACAAAAAGAGCAGCACCAAAGATATTTGAAGAGAAATACAAGCAAAGGAATCCTGACATGGACAACTTTACAATACAAAAAATAAGAAGACAAAGAGGAAAAGTAGAAAAGGAGATTAGTAATGGAGAAGTTAAAGAAATAGAACCTGAGGTTATGGAGTACCTGCAAAGTGAAGGACTCAGTGTAGAAAATCTAATTCAAAAAGCAAAACAACATGGTAGAGCAATGGATATCCAAATTAAGGGGAAACCAGTGGAGCAGGAAGCAATTGGTCAGGTGCCATATCAAGATATTTTGGAGCCTTCCACAGCAAACCAGTATAAACATTCACTTGAAGCTAGACAGCAAGGAAAGGAACAAGAAACTGTGGAAACTCTGATGCAGTCAATGTTGAGGAGTGATAGGCCAGTGAGTTCCCATATGACAGAGCAGTGGAGGGCAGAGGATGAAATTGAAGAGAAGGCACCACAGAACGTTGCTATAGACCTTTCTATAGAATTCCCACAGGAAATGGATGTGCCCTCAGTTTGGAAGAAAATGAGCTAAGAGAAGAGTTGCTTAATTTAATAGACATGGATAGATAAATTAAGATCAATGAGAGAAATAGACTGCAGAAGGTCAACAAAACTCAAAAAGTCAGAAGTGTGATAAAACAAAGGAATGCAGTAATTAGGCATGTCCATAGAGATCCATGTGATATAACAAAAGTAAACAAGCTATGTTACTGTGCTGCTAAAGTAATAACTCGTAAAGTTCTACCACAAGAAAACAGGGCAATGACGGAAAGGAAGGGGAGAAATCAAATACCATCATGGAAGTATCGAATAGAGAAAACTATAAAGCAATTAAGACAAGAAGTGTCACTGTTAGAAGACTATAGAAGAGGGAAGAGATCAACAAAAATACTAAGGAAGATAGATGTGATAAAAGCAATGCACAGTATTAGAACAGGCCAGGATCTTTCATGCACTATCGCAAATAACAAATTAAAAATTTCAGCACAGGCAGAAAAACCTAGAAGATACACAGATGAATATAAAGGAAAAGTACAAAATAAGCAATTTATTGATGACTCAAAAAAGTTTTATAGAGAATTAGGAAACAAGGTAAAAGTAATTAAAGGACCGCCAAAAAATAGATACATTTTGGGGAAGCATCTATGAAGATCTTGTGGAATATAACAAATACGCTAAATGGATAAAAGAAGTAAAAGAAAGAATAAGAAGTTTAAAGGTGTAGGATATGAAATTGGATGAAGTAACAGCCAGAGGGATTGAAACAAAACTAAGAAAAGCCTCTAATTGGAAAATCCCAGGCCCAGATGCAGTACCTAACTTTTGGTTAAAAGTATTAACATCTTTGCATGAGGATTTAGCCATGAGTAAGAACTATTTATATGCACATCCCGAGCAGACACCAACCTGGATAATAACAGGCAAAACAATGCTCCTTCTTAAAAGTGAACCTGCAAGCTACCCTAAAACTTATAGAACAATAACTTGCCTTCTGACGGGAACTGATGCTGACAGAGTTTATAGGCATTCAGAAGAAAACTCAATTATGGCAGTAGAACAAAAGGGCAATAAAAGAAAGTCATATGGAACAAAGGCTCATTCGTTGTTAAAGTTATACTGGAGAACTGTAAAAAGGGGAAGAATTTAAGTATGGCATGTAAAAAGCATTTGATAGTATCCTACATTCATAGATAAAAGAGTGCTTAAAAATGTATAACATACACCCTACACTGATCGACTACATTACACTGACCATGAGACAATGACAGACCACTTTGCAATTAGGCCATGATGAAGGACAGATTATTATCCCAGGGATAAAAATTCAAAGGGGATATTCCAAGGTGACTGTCACCATGGTTATTCTGCCTTGCCATTAACCCATTAAGCTGTTTACTTAGCTTAGGACATGGCTACAATTTGGCTCCTAAAAAGCAAGAAAGTATGAAGTCTATTAATCTTCTCTTTGTCAATGATTTAAAACTGTATAGCTCATCAGATGAGGAACTAAAAGCACAGCTGCAGGTTGTCAAAACTTTTTCAGATGATATAAGAATGTGATTTGGTCTTGATAAGTGTGCAAACACAACCATTAAAGCAGGAAAACTGTAGCATCAGAAAACATCAGTTTGGGACAAGAATGTGATATAAAAGAACTGGAGCAAGAGGGAGTGTATAAATATCTGGGAATTAATGAAGGATCAACAATAAAACATGAACAAATGTGAATAAAACATAGTAAGGAATACTTTAGAAGACTCAAATTAATTCTGAAAACAGCGTTGACATCTAGGAAAAAAGTCAAGCTATAGACCAATTTGTTCTTCCTGTCCTAACTTGCAGTTTTGGACTGACTGGCCACAAAATGTGTTGGATAGATTAGATAGGAAAACAAGGATGATTCATTCTCACCAAATGATTTATAAAAATCAGTTCACCAAGATTATATATTCCCCATTCTGAAGGAGGGATGGGCCTCCTTTAAATCGATTACATGTACAGATCTGCAATTGTGGAACTCCACACATAGGTGTTCATAGGTGTTTACTAGGCTAAGAGCCCTGGAGCCTTTCCAAGCCTAGCCAATAGGATTACCCTGGCATTATGCCACCCGACCTTAGTTCCCAACACCTCTGTCAAGTAGAGCCACTGGAGTGATCCCCAGGGTGAATTTTCTGTTTCCCATCCACTCGTCAAGATTTCTCTTGAAGAGGGCCAGTGAGGTGCTTTGTTTGACATGTATGGGAAGTCTATTCCATAGCATGGACAGTCTCTGGGTTATGAACCTGTCCCTCCAGCATGTTCTATTGATTGTGGTAATGAGGTTGAGGTCTCTGGAGTGTGTGGTGTGGAGGGATTAGGATTTCTTTAGATGTAGCATTTCTAACAGAGCTGGGTCAGACATGGGTTTGTAAGTCAAGCAGAGATCGCCTCTAATAGGCGATATGAGACAGAGAATAGCTGGAGTTTTTTGAGTCTGTCTATATAGGGCAAGTGTTTAAAAGCCTAGGATTCTCTCTGTGAGGTACTCTTGTGGCCTCTCCAGTTGTTGCATGTGTCTAGTGATGCGTAATGGGGTGCCGCGTGGGGTATTTGCCTGATGATTGGGAGGGAGACAATGACCTCTTTTCTTCCTGGATGCAAAACCCTTGTAATGAGATGTGCCAAATAGTAGGACTTTCACACAGTGGCAATGAATGTGGTTGTCAAAGAGGCTGCGCTGCTGTCCTGTGTTCTTAGATCTCTGTATAATGCCTCTTGTGTTCAGTTCAGTTCTGTGTACGGTAATTCACCATTGATGTGTTTTCTGGGAAAGGATGATGACCCAAAGGTTTTGCATTGACAGGCAATGACATGGTTCTGGTTGTGGTTCTGACACCAGTTCTGAGCTTTCTGTAGAGTGTCAACATCAATCATGACTGTATCATAATTAATAGCAGCTCCCTTGCAATTGTCTACAAACTTTATCAGCCAGTGTCCCTTTGTGTTGGACTGGACTTCAGAGAAGTAGATAGCAAGCAGGAGATGACCCAGGACTGAACCGTGTGTCACTCTCGTGACTGATCTCGGCAGCAGTCTGAGTCAGAGTCTTTCACACTGTGGTTTCTATCTTCAGAGTGAGCCAGTTTGCAACCCACCTAGTGATAGGGGTTGATGCCAGCTTAGTAAGTTTTCTATGATTCCTGGAGTGAGGAATGGTATCACCAGATCAAGGTAGGCTGTGAAACACCACACATCATCCACAGTCTAGTGACTGGAACTAAGAAGTCAACCAGGTTGAACAGGCATGATCTACCCTTCAAAAAATCAAACTGTGTGATCCAGAGTTTGGAGATTCCCCATATCCTTGTTTATTAGGTCCATGATGATGCATTCCATAGCTTTGCATATCAGACTCATCAGGCTAATTTGGCGATACTTCCCAGGGTCTGTAGTCACTCCTCCATCGTTCAGATGGATGACTGTAGCAGTGCACAATTTGGTGGGCACATAAGTGAGGTGAGAGTTCACTCCGTAGTTCATGTAGAACACAGCCAGGGATACTGTCAGGTCCCATAGAAGCTGTATTCTTGGCCTTGGACAGTGTTGTTTTAATCTGTGCAGCAGTAATGCTGGGTGCCTGGCAATCTACTGGCATTGTGATTGGTCTTTTGGGGGGGGTGGGGAGGGGTGGGAGAGTGCTGACCTCATAAGACCCAAATATAGTGAAAGTTTTGAAACATGAGGAGAATAAATCTAAGATGACTTCTCTGCTTAATTTAGTAGAGGCATATCGGAGTCAAGCAGGCATGGAAATCAAACCAGAAGTAGATAAAAATCAGGCAGCAACTGAATGTGCCAAAAAACAAAAGAAAGAATATAAGGTCAAGGACCAGATGAGAAGGCAAGAAATGTGGAAAAATCATAAATATAGTTGCAAGTATAGAAAACTTCTGTAAGAACCTAATTTTGATCAGGAACAAAAGCAGGAATAGTTAAGGAGAGGAGAATTCAAAGCAAGAGATGAAAGGTTAATATTGGCATCCCAAGATAGTGGGCTATGTACACGTTGGTTTACAAAGTGTATTGAACATGTGGGATAAACAGACAAATGTAGGTTTTGTAAAACCACATTGGAAACAGTTGCACACCTTGTTGCTGGTTGCAACATACTAATGACAGAAGGACTGTATACTGAAAGGCATAATAATGTGGCAAGATTGTTGCACTGGGGATTGTGCAAACATTTTGATATTGAAGTGGTTGAAAAACACTGGAAACATGCGCCACAAAGCATCATAGAAAATTATGAAGCTTATATTACATGGGATCACCCATTACCAACAGTTCAAAAGACAGATGCTAGAAAACCAGATATACTGGTCCATGAAAAGAAGACAAAAGTAGCATTGATAATTGAAATCACTACACCCAGTGACTACAGTGTCTGGCGTACAGAGAGACACAAAGTCATAAAATATCAGGATTTGCAGGCAGAAATGAGAGCAATGTGGAAGAAACATACAGAGACAGTTCCAATAGTGGTAGGAGCTATGGGTCTTATAAAAAAGAATCCGCAGTCATATTTAGGTATGTTACCAATCAATATAACCCCATACAATTTGCACAAGGAGTCATTACTGGACACACTGCAGGTGCTGCGAAGAGCACTTTTGGCTGACATCAAAGATTAAAACAACACTAGTTTCATGAACTTTACTCCTACTTTGACTTAGCAATGGGGTCCAATCCTGTCATGGTATTAGAAACCCAAAGGATTTGGAGAAATTAAAGAGGCTAATGACATGTGCTTTTGCCTGTTTTGACCCAATAGCTTTGTAATAACATATACAGATCTCCTTTTCATTCCCTTTACATGAGATGCATTGAAAGTATCTTCAGACAAACGCCTGTACTCTGTACATGTCAAGCTTAACTTCAACATTTCACTTTTTATTTCTAAACATTTCGCACCAAGTGTCTGACTTGCATTCTTGTCTCAGTCCATCTGATGCATGTTTTGGTCTTCATTTTATCAACTATTTTCATTTTAATAGCATATGCCAGAGCTTTGTTGGTTTAGCTCATCTTCATGTTTCTGTGCAACAACATGCAAATTCTTCTGAACATACCTGTCATTCGTTTTACACACTTTTTCAAAATGTCTCTTTCTACCAAAGATTCTATAAAGTTGATTAAAAGAAGAAAGTGTTTCTTCTCAGGGCCATTGCCACACTTAGTACAGAAGGATTGAATTTCAGATGTAACATAGTGTCTGTGACTACATGACTCCGTTCATTGTCTCTGTACTATTTCAGTATTATCTCCCTCACTGTCTCATTTTTGCCTTTTGACTCACATCTTAACCTTACCTGCATCTATTTCCACAGTTGATTCTTTTAACTAAGAAGTAATAATTTACTTTGTCTACCTACAGCCACAGCTTTTGTTAAAGACAGCTCTATTTCATAAAACTGTCTGTTATGCCCCTGCACTGGCCCAGTAATCAAGGAGCCTCAGTCCTCACCACTGGCAAAAGTGGGGGATGTACACAATGGGAGGATGACAAGTACACACACAGTAAAGTGCAATTTCCCTTAAGAGCACACAGAGAGAAAAGTGAGTCTAAGGCTGATTTCTCCCCCTTTCTCCAGATCCCCAATAAGACTCCCCACTGGCACAGCTATAGGGTTAAGATCTCAGCTGAGTGGCTAAACCAAGACTTCCAGTACCCTGTCTGCCCAACCAGTGCTTTGTGTCCCTGCCCAAGTTGCTGACACACACACACACACACACACACACACACACACACACACACACACACACACACACACACACACACTTTGATATTTGATTTATATACAAACACACACACACACACACCTGGGAAAGGCTGGCACAGATTTACTAGCTATGCCCCCTTTTGCCCAGATTATAAGGTAGTTATCACTGCCACCAGCCAACTCTTTAAGGCCCTTAACAAAGGGTGTCCAATCTTACTGTGTAACATTACTATTACTCCAAATGGTAGTTTGCCCAAGGGCCAGGCTATTAGGAGTGGCCTGTACAGTGTCACCAAATAGATTTGCAAGTATTCTAAGTGCTTAAATATCTCTAAACAGATCAGCCACAATTGAACGCTTTAAATATATTTAATAATAAATAATAAAAGAACAAGAAAATACTGAATAAATCATCACAGTAACTTCAGAGTTCAAAATCACAGGAAATATTGAAAACAACATTGCAGGATAGTCTCAAATAAATACAGAAAACATCTAAGCTAATGTTTACTATGTTCCTAACTGAATCTAAGAGACATTACTGTACCCTAGTTAACTTACGTACAGTAAGGCAAGCCAGAGGTGGTGAGTGGATATTGTCGAGTCAACGATAAATAGAAAATGCTCTCTCTCTCAGAGAGTTCTTAAATTAATATCTGAAATATTGCTGCTGGGATACTTGCAGCATGACATCACTTTTTGTCACCTGACTTCAGTTCCCAGGCTCACAAACAACCCCCACTGATGCAGCATCTAGCATCTCTCTGTGAAAATACATAGCCTTCTGATGTTTGCAGATCCTGGAAGTCATAAAGCAATAAAACACTTGCAAAACAATTCAGAGGACTCCCTAGTTTTAGACATCCTGCCTCCTTGCTGCATTGGAACCACCTCATTTATTAAGTGATTATAAAGCAATTTAATTTAAACTATTTCCTGAAGTTTTGCAAGTTAACCTTTTATGTTTCAGTTGCTACTGTTAAAAATATATACATTTACACAGCTACAATAGTATATATATATATATATATATATATATATATATATATATATATATATATATATATATGTGTGTGTGTGTGTGTTCTAATCAGCAGGGTACACTGTGGATACATATTTTAAGCTCAGTACTATACAAACCCTGTTCAACACACACTTCTGTACCATCAGTTTAATATATACATAACATATAATTCTAATTGGCTAAGCTTCTGGTGTCATTCAAAGGGGATCCAGTATCTGTCTACCTGGGACCACATGATTGACAAACCACGATGCTTTGCCAGAGATGATCTGCACATGTCACCCCTGGGATTCAGGTTACTGGCTAAAGCTCTTGCCACCCCTATAGTGCCTTTTTTTAGACAAGGTTCAAAGGACAAAACCAACACAGTAACAGATACAAGTATGCAAAATCTGAAGGCAATGCTACTCAATGCTAGAGGTCTAAACCTCAATATGTATTTTATCGAGGCACTCCTAAAAATGGAGAACATTGATATCTGTGCAGTAACTGAGATCTTGTTCAAGGCCCAGAGAGCACCCTTGCAATACCAGGCTACAACTCTTACCAAACTTTTCGGCCATGAAACCAAGACTGAAACACTAAAGGTGGAGGAGTGTTCATATTCACCAAGGATATTCACACCTCCAGGCTAGCTGCTTAACACAATGCATCTGAAATTCTCCAGGTGCAACTAACATTAGGTAAGACTGCAATCCAAATTGTAGCTTGCTACAGATGCCCCACCCCAAGATTCTCACTACACCTTTCTAAACATACTGGTAAATATTAAGATACAACCAAACACCCTAATACTGGGTGATTTCAACTACCCTGCCATTAACTGGGAAAGCTACTTGGGTACCAACACCTTCTCCCAACATTTCTTGGAATTCATAAATTCCAATGCCCTGGATTTACTAACCCATTGTCCCGCCATGGTCTCCAATATCCTAGACCTGGTCATTACCAACATGGGAGATAGATGCTCCACACCAGTGGTCACACCCACATTGGTCAGGTCTGACAATAAGCAAATCACCCTCGACATCCACATCCCACCCCCACCCCCCAGTAAGGAAACCTCCGTAAAAAACTTTTCCAAAGCCAACTTCATGCTACTCAAGTCAGAAGTGGCAAACTTCATGACACACATGCAGACGGGAGCTGAAAGTTCGACTGCTGAATCCTACACTAAGGCACTGTATGAGTGCATTCACTCATGCATGAATCGTGCCATCACAAATAGAATCAAGATGCTCTCCTCCAAAAAAAGGAAGCAAATCTGGTGGTCCCCTGCCATAAACAAACAATACAACAGAAGAAAGAAACTGTTGCAGAAAAGAAGAAAATGCCGGGATGCAAAAAACGCCCTTACCAGCGTCAGTAAGAAGCTGAGATTCCTCATAAAATCCTCCAAAGCTAGTTACGAAAATAAAATTGCCAAAGATTCCAAAGACAACCGCAAGGCATTCTATAGTTATGTCCAGAATCTAAATGGCAATGCTCAGTTATGCTCTGAGCTACAACAGAATGGCATTAAATATACTGATCCCAAGGATATTACCAATATCCTGGCAGATCGATTTAGTGCCAAATTCACCCCCCTCTCACCCCCTAAAGAGCCCATCTCAATACCAAAAGATTGCCAAATTCTGGTAATCACGGCCACACAGATAGAAACCACACTCTCCAAAGCTAAGAATACAGCATCCATGGGACCAGATGACATCCCGGGCTGTGTACTACGTGAACTACAAAATGAACTAGCACCTCACCTAAGTGTCATGTTTAATCATAGCCTCACCTCATGCTTCATGCCCATTGAGTGGTGCACAGCTACAGTTATCCCACTCCACAAGGGGGATCCACCTTGGATCCTGGGAACTACTATATCATCAGTCTGACAAGCCTGATCTGCAAGGGCATGGAATGCATTATCATGGAGCTTATAAACAAAGACATTGGCAACCTTCAAACACTGGACCCCACCCAGTTTGGATTTGTGAAGGGATGATCTTGTCTTCTGAACCTGAATGATTTCTTCGAATCAGTCTCCAGAGGTGTGGACGAGGGAAAGGCAGTCAACACAACCTATTTGGACCTTGCCAAGGCCTTCGACACCATCCCCCACTCTGGAATCATAGATAAACTTACTAAGCTGGGCATAAATCCCTACATCGCTCAATGGGTTGCCAACTGGCTTACTGACAGTGGAGTACCTCAGGGTTCAGTCCTGGGACTGCTCTTGTTTGGCATCTACTTCTCTGAAGTACAGGCCAACACTAAGGGACCCTGGCTAACAAAGTTTACAGATGACTGCAAACTGGGAGCCATTAATGAATCCTCAAATGATGTGGATATTCTACAAAAGGGCCTTACATAAATAGATGCTTGGTGCCAGAGCCATGAGCTCAAGCTCAATGCCAAAAAATGTATAGTTATCCTCTTTGGGAAAAACCATGTATCCATGAATTACCACATAGGTGGCAGTACACTAAACACTGAAAGTATGATGAGAGACATAGGGACACAGGTGGACAGTGGTCTCACCTTCAATAACCACATCACCACAACAGTCAGGAAATCCTTCTATGTGGCACACCTCATCACTAAAGGCTTTTCATCCAGAAAAAAGGAGGTCATTGTCCCACTTTACTCATTCCTCATTAGACCCATTATAGAGTACAATGCCCCATTTAGTATGTACCTCACGAGATATCTGCAACAGCTGGAAAGGCCACAGAAATACCTCACTAAAAGAATCACAGGCCTAAAGCAGATGCCCTATGCTGACCATCTAAAAAAACTCCAGCTATACTCTATGGCATATCGTCTACTCAGAGGCAAGCTCTGCTTAGCATACAAGTCCATGTCAAACCCTGAGCTGTTGGACATGCTCCACTTAAAGAAATCCCAATCCCTCAGAGTCACATGCTCCAGGGATCTAAACCTTGTCATCACAATGAACAAAACATGCTGGAGGGATAGGTTCCTGACCCAGAGACTCCCATACTCTGGAATAGACTGCCCATACATGTCAAGCAGAGCACCTCCTTGGCCCTCTTCAAAAGGAACCTTGATGATTGGATGGGATAATGGAAATTCACCCCGGGGATCACGTCCATCACCCTGCTAGACAGGGGTCCAGGGAAGTAAATATTGTGGGAAGAAATATCCAGGGAATTGTTATGGTTAGGCTTGTATAGGCCCTATGTCCAATAGCCTAGTACCAACCTATGAACCTGTGAACCTATAATACATTTGTAAGACAAGCATATGAATCATGTTGATATTCACAAATGACATATACCTATTTACAAAATTCCAGATAGCTGGAATGGCAGCATTTCCTTTTGTGACAATATCAACCCCTCATTTGGTTATTTCTCATACACAAACTGCTCTGTCTGTTATCACTATGCCATGCATGTCAGCAAATTGATAATCTTTGCCTCAGTTCTTCATCTCACTAACATAAGCACATATGGTCTGTGTAGGAATGTGTGCCAATGTAAATAATACATGGTGAATAAAGTGCAGATTTCTTCTAATCGCAGCTTTTTGTCATTTCTAGTGATGCCTCCAGGCATTTCTGCAGTTACATCCTACTAACACCTCCAGGTGTCAGATATTGCTTGTTCATATTTCAATTAATTCCAAAACATTACAATGCTTTAGAAGATTTCACTTTAAAGCTTACATGATGGCGAATGCAATTGTATTGATATTTTATCTCTATCTAGTGTAGCTAATGAGATATTGAATATTACTTGTATACTGTATGACCTATTTTTATTTTAATACTTTTCCCATTTCTCCAAATATCTCAACAACCAAGTGACGCAGATAGAATTGCTTAGTCTCATATGAAAGCTTACAGTGTATGAAGAAAATGATGCTAGCAGTGTTACTTGAACTGTTACTGACATCATAAACTGCTTATAAAAACATTACAAAATTAATGTTTACAGTCTTTATAGTGGCTTATAAAATCCACTTTAAGACTTAGAATTGAATTAATGCAACCACTGTAAAGTACTTTGTGTACCGTAGCAGCAACAAACAAATGCAATCTGAGGGTTATGCTGCTCAACACTAGAAGTCTAAATCTCAAAATGCACTCACTCAAAGCACTCCTTAAAATGGAGAACATTGGCATTTGTGCCGTAACAGAGACCTGGTTCAAGGCAGCAGAAAGCACCCCTGCACTACCAGGCTATAACTCATTCCACACCTTTCAGCCCCAGAACTTGGACCAAAGCTCCAAAGGTGGTGGTGTTTCCATATTCATAAAGGATGCACACACCTCCAGACTAGTAGCCCAACATAACTCATCTGAGATACTTCAGGTGCAGCTAACATTGGGTAAGACAGCAATTCAGGTCGTAGCCTGCTATAGGTCCCCAACCATGTCCCTAGACTCACACTCCATGTTCCTAAGCACCCTGGAGAATATTAGTGTCCAACCTAACACTCTCATACTGGGCGACTTCAACTACCCCTCCATTAACCGGGAAAACTACTCATGTACCAATACACTTGCCCGTTTCCTGGAATTCATAAATTCCAGTGCCCTGGACCAGCTTGTTCTTATCCCCACTAGAGGTAGCAACATCCTTGGCCTGGACATGGCGACCATTGCTCTACACCAGTAGTCAACTCTTCCCTGGTTAGATCCAACCACAAACTAATCAATTTGAAAATCCATATCCCTCCCACCCCACCCCGCAAAGGCAACCACCATAAAAAACTTCTCCAAAGCTAACTTTGAGCTCCTAAAAACAGAGGTGGCTAACTTCATGGCACCCATGCAAATGGATATCAGCTGCATGACCGCTGAATCATACACCAATGCACTGCATGAACACGTACACAAATGCATGGATCTCGCCATACCCAACAGAATGAAGACGCACTACTCTAAAAAAAGAAAGCCAATCTGCTGGTCCCCTGCCATAAACAAACTCTACAACAGAAGGAGGAAACTAATGTGGAATAAGGTGAAGTCCCAAGACTGGAAAAATTCCCTTATCAGCCTCAACAAAAAGTTTAGATCCTTCATCAAATCCTCTAAACCTAGCTATGAAAACAAAATTTCAGCAGATAGTAAAGACAACCACAAGGCCTTCTATAGTTATGTAAAGAATCTCCACAGCAATACCCAGATGTGCTCTGAGCTACTGCACAATGGTACCTCCTATACCAAGCCAACAGATATTGCCAATATACTGGCCGACAGATTCAGTGCCAACTTTAACCGTCCCCCCCAGGGACCAGCCAGAATACCAGTAGATTGCCAGGCACCCAGTATTACTGCTGCACAGGTTAAAACAGCACTGTCCAAGGACAGCTTCTATGGCACCTGACAATATCCCTGGCTGTGTTCTACATGAACTACAGAGTGAACTTTCACCTCACCTGTGTGCCCTGTTCAATCACAGCCTCACCTCAGGCTTTATCCATAACAAATGGTGCACTGCTACATTCATCTCTCTGAACAAAGGAGGGGAGAGACTACAGACCTTAGCAACTATTGCCCCATTAGCCTGACGAGTCTGATATGCAAACCTATGGAACATATCCTCATGGTCCTAATAAACAAGAATATAGGGAATCCCCAAACTCTGGATCCCACACAGTTAAGTTTTGTGAAGAGTAGATCATGCCTGTTCAACTTGGTCAACTTCTTTGAGTCACCCACCAGAGCTGTGGATAAAGGCAAGGTAGTTCACACAGCCTACCTTGATCTGGCCAAGGCCTTTGATACCATTCCCCACTTAGGAGTCATAGGAAAAACTCACTAAGCTAGGTATCAACCCCTATATCACTTGGGGGGTTGCAAACTGACTCACAGGTAGAACCCACAGTGTGAAAGTAGCTGATTCCAAGTCAGACTACCGGCCAGTTACAACTGGAGTCCCACATGGTTCAGTCCTGGGTCCTCCCCTGTTTGGTATCTACTTCTTTGAAGTCCAGGCCAACACGAAGGAACTCTGGCTGACAAAGTTCGCAGAATATTGCAAGTTGGGACCTATTATTAACTCCCCGAGTGATGTTGACATCCTACAGAAAGGCCTCACTGAGACCAACGATTGGTGTCAGAACCATGGCCTTAAGCTCAATGCCAAAAAAATGTATCGTCATTCCCTTTGGGAAAAACGCAGTCGCCATGAATTACCACATCGACGGTAGTCCACTAAACACAGAAGGTGTTATAAGAGATCTGGGAACACAGGTTGACAGCAACCTCTCTTTTGACCACCACATTGCCACTGTGGTCAGAATGTCCTTCTATATCGTATATCTCATTACTAAGGGTTTTGCATCCAGGAAAAAAGAGGTCATTGTCTCCCTCTACTCTTCCCTCATTAGGCCAATCATTGAGTACAATGCCCCATTTGGCATGTACCTCACTAAACACCTGCAACAACTGGAGAGGCCACAAAAGTACCTCACAAAGAGGATCCTATACCTTAAACATTTGTCCTGTATGGACAGACTAAAAAAACTCCAACTATTCTCTGTCTCATATCACCTACTAGAGGCAATCTCTACTTGACTTACAAAGCCATGTCTGACCCAGCTCTGTTTGAAATGTTACATCTAAAGAAATCTCAATGCCTCCACACCACACACTCCAGAGACCTCAACCTCATTACCACAATCAACAGAACATGCTGGAGGGACAGGTTTATAACCCAGAGACTGCCCATGCTATGAAATAGACTTCCCATACATGTCAAGCAGAGCACCTCACTGGCCCTCTTCAAGAGAAATCTTGATGAGTGGATGGGAAATAGAAAATTCACCCCAAGGATCACTGCAGTGGCTTTACTCTACAGAGGCACTGTGAACTAAGGTTGGCTGGCATGATGCCAGGGTAATACTATGGGCTAGGCTTGTAAAGGCCCCAGGACAATTAGTTTAGTACACACCTATGAACCTATGAACCTGAGTAGCTTGCCATTGACAGTTCCAATAACACTTATGGTTCCATAGACAAGAACATTTGTTTGAACTTCAAGGTCATAATTTCAGTTTTTTAAACAGCTCAGGCCACACTCATTGGAAGTTAGACTACACACTCAAAAGAGGTCCAATGATGAGAATGAGTTAAGAAAATGAAAAATATTTAAATAACCTCAAACTTCTTTATCAATGGCATGCAGAACTGTAGAATACTTTGGGCCCTGTTCCAAAAACTTGCTGTCAGTGTAAGTGACCACTTAACACTGAGAGCAGACTGAGAACAAGTGTTTTGAAATCTGGTCCCCACTGCAAACCTGTTTATAGATAGGCCTTATACCAAAGTATGTTACTTATACTGAGGGTAAGTCTTTTCGACTCAGGGCAGGCTTACACTGAGAGCAGTTCTTTTGGAATCTATCCCTATATCTTTTTAGGCTTCAGAGCTATTCCACTTGCAATGAAAAACAGACTGAATTCCTGTATCCAAAGCTTCTAGATTTCTGTTAAGTTGTCTTACAGCAAGGCATCTCCTAGGGGTGACAGCTGAATCATGTGTAATCACAAATTATATTTCTTTACTTCCAAATTTTATTTAACATACCTTTTCAATACTCCAAAAACATCTATAATGATAGACTTAAGCAAGAAAAAAATAAGACAAGCATTCTAGAAAGATGAAAATATATAATTGATAATATGAAACCATGCCATGTATGAGGATTTTAATAAAATATCAATTCTAGCTCATGACTTTGTACAAAATAAAGAAATAAACAAATAAATAAATCAGTTTTAAAAAGTTTATACCATGGCATGCAAGGTGTATGCCTGCCTACACCCTTGACAAATCATACAGCCTTGTTATGTTACCATATGTATGATTGTTGCTGCAGAATAACAAATATGAATATGATAGAAACAGTAGGTATGCTTTCAGGTCCCAGTAATATGTGGATGATCTATGGCATGCCCTATAGGACAGCTAAAGAAAATCCTCTGTGTCTGAAGTTGACACTGACTTTCTAATGAATGATGCATTTGTAAATGAAAGTTAATGCAGCAGACTCAAAAATATGGTCATAGTCAGCTGCCTGTCAGGTGCCAGGATTCACCAGATCATGCACACACTCAGGTCACTCAACAACAAGTAATGTTATGACTGTGTTATAGACCGTGTTGCAGTGAATGACTTCAGATGTACCTCACTGGGCTATGTGAAGAGAGACATGACTGAGCTTTCAGATTATGTGTCCCAGACAGGTATGTCCGTAGCCCTAAGCAGTATTCTACCTTCACACAAGATGATGCCTCAATACAAACAAAAAAATGATCAACTTCAGCAATTGGCTTAGCTTCTGGTGTCAGTCAAGAGGGATCTAGAATTTGTCAGCCTGGGATGATATGGTTGACAGACCATGCTGCTTTGCCAGAGATGGTCCTCACCTGTCACCTCTTGGCTTTTAGTTACTGGCAAAGGTACTTGCCTCCCCCATAGTGGCTATTTTAGGCAATGTCATAAGAACAAAATTCCCAGTGTAAAAATATCCTCCAGAGACAAACTCAAGGTTATACTGCTTAATGATAGGAGTTTAAATGAGAAACTACACTCACTGGGAGCACTCCTTAATTTGAAAGATGCCAATCTCTGTGCAGTCACAGAGACATGGTTCAAGGCCACAGAGAGTAGCCTGGCCATACAAGGCTACAATGCTTTCTACACATTCAGACTGCAAAATAAAGATGAAAGAACCAAAGGAGGAGATGTATCAATCTTCATTAAAGACAAATACACCTCAAGACTAGTCAAACAATAAGACTCCCTAGAGTTATTCCAAGTCCAACTAACTGTAGGAAAGATCCCCCTCCATGCCATTGTTAGATATAGGATCCCCGCCACAAACCATCAAACCCACACTGCCTACCTGGACCTACTTGAGTTACTCACAATACAGCCAAACACCCTGGTCTTGGGTGACTTTAACTATCCTTCCATCAACTGGGAAAAATATATGAGCACAAACACGCTCGCCCTAAGGTTCCTGGATTTTGTAAACACAAATGCTCTAGAACAGATAGTCTGTACCCCAACAAGGGGCTCTAATATCCTTGACCTGGTACTCACCAACATGGGGGGATCACTGCACCACCCCATGTGTGGGACCCTCCCTGGTAAAATCCAATCATAAATCAGTCTCGTTCAAAGTAATAATCGTACCTGACCCCTCTCAGTACCAAAAAGGTTGAAAAATATCTCCAAAGTAAACAATAACCTGCTAAGTGATTGTATACATAGTTTTAAACCCCCTGCCACTACTGACAGGAATGACTGCTATACTGAGGTGTTCACAAATGTCCTGTATAATCACCTGTACAAAAGTATAGACTCAGCCATACCTGAATGGAGCAAAACAAGGTCCTCATGAAAAACATGCCACCCTGGTGGACATCTAGCTCAAATAAGTTATACAATAAGAGAAAGAAACTGCTGTCAAAGAATAAGAGGGAATGGTCTCAGCAGAAGAACACCCTCCACAGCTTGAAAAAGCAAATTAGACATCTTGTAAAGTCCTCTAAAGCTAATTAAGAAACTAAATTAGCATCCCTAGCTAAGGATAATCACAAGGCATTCTTTAGCTACATCCAAAATCTAAAAGGGTAGGCCCAGGTTTGTGCTGAATTAGTAGTGGACAGTACCACTCATACTGAACAAGAGGACATTGCTGACCTGCTAGCGGATATGTTTGGTAAAATGTTCACCCCCCCTGTCCCTATCAGTCATACTCCAAAGCAAACCGGTTACTATTCCTTTACCCAGTATCTCCAAAGAGCAGGTCAAAACCACATTCCCCAATGCCAAAAACACAGCTACTTTGTGACTGGATAACATCCCAGGTTGTTTATTAAATTATCTAAAATGGGAATTAGTGGAACCACTGGGCACTCTCTTCAACCACAGTGTAAGTACTGGCTTTGTCCCAGCAGAGTGAAAAACAGCAACCATAATGCCCTTGTACATACAGGGTCTCTCAACTGACCCTGGGAAGTATAGATCCATAAGCTTAACCAGCTTTATCTTTAAGGCCATGGACCTCATCAACAAGGATATAGGAGACCTCCAAACTCTTGACCCAATGCAGTTTGGCTTTGTTAAGGGCAGATCATGCCTGTTAAACCTGATAGACATCTTTGAGAGAGTCACAAAAGCCCTAGATGAAGGCAAGGCAGTACATACTGCCTATCTCTACTTGGCCAAGGCCTTTGGCACAATCCTGTACACAGGCATCATTGAGAAAGTCACCCAGCTGGGGATTAACCCATACATCATTAGATGAGTAGCCAACTGTCTCACAGACAGAACACACAATCAAAGTTGAAGATTCCACCCCTACCAGCAGACCTCTTACCAGTGGTGTTCCACAAGGTTCTGTGCTGGGCCCCCTACTGTTTGGAATCTATTTCTCAGAAATACAAGTGAAAATAGATGACCTGTGGCTTACCAGGTTCGCTGATGACTGCAAGCTAGGTGCAATCATAGAATCACTCACCAATGCCAACATTCAACAAAATGGGCTCACACAGATAAATGATTGATGCCAGAGCCATGGACTTAAACTCAAAGCGAAAAAAATGCATTATCATCTCCTTCAGCAAAGGAAAAATCCCTACAAATTACAATAATAATAATAATAATAATACCCCTGTAAATTCAAACCCAGAGGTGAGAGAATTGGGAACACAGGTTGATAGCAACCTTAACTTTGATCACCGTGTGTCCACAGTAGAAAGGAAGGCCTTCTGTGTTGAACATCTCATAAGTAAGGGCATAGCATCCAAAGCTAAGGTGGGTATAACTTCCCTATACTCATCCTTCATCAGACCAGTAATAGAGTACAATGCTCCATTCTGTGTGTACCTTACCAGACACCTGCAGCAGCTATAAAGACCTCAGAGGTTTCTCACAAAGAAAATTCAGGGCTTGCAACACATGACCTACATGGACAGACTGAAGGCCCTGTCACTGTAGTCTGTATTGTATAGACTACTTACAGGCAACTTGTGCCTGGCCTACCTCTTACAGGCAACTTGTGCCTGGCCTACAGACCAGTCTCAAACCATGTCTTAACAGAAATGCTGCACATCCACAAATCAAATGGGACAAGAGCCACTCGCTCTAGGGACCTTAACCTTGCCTGCAACATTAACATGACATGCTGGAAAAACAGATATGTCTCCCAGAGGTTGACACTCCTCTGGAACAAACTCCCAATTCACATAAAACAGAGCTCCTCAATGACCCTATTTAAGTGTAACTTGGACAATTGGATGGGAAACTGTAAATTTACCACTGGGGTTTCACCTATGCCCCCCTTGGACAAGGGCAGCTGGTACTGATCTTAGATTTGCAATTGGTGTTGATCTTAGACTTGCATTGCAAATATAAACTATATATCTTGATCGCTAAGGGAACAATGGCATAACATGGCTAGGCTTGTAAAGGCCCTAGGGCCAATAGCCTACTAACCTCCTATGATCCTATGATAAATCAGGAAATGTTGCCTCCTAGGTGCTGGACAAGGGGACAATATGGGAATGATGATGGTGTCACTTATGTCTGCGGAAGTGGAGTGAATGTTTCATGCTGTTGACCAGAAATTTGCTTTTGTTACTATCTCCTGTTTACCTGTGCTGCTGTTGCTGAGTTTAATTCCTGTATAAGGATCGTGAATAGTTGGGTAACTTCCTTTTTTAAACAAGAAACATCTTTTATTAAATTATCACATATGACATAGGCAATCATACATTTATATAAATGAAAACAAACCATACTGGCATAGTCTTAGCTGCAAGCATTATACATCACTTATAATCAACCCAATTATTTTCAGTCAAACATTAAATATCTTATTCAAATCCTGCCTTCTTTAAACCTCATTCCTTATCTGTATATATTGTTCCCAAAATTTCTTCCCGATATATTTAGGGACTATTTCATGAAAAAGTTGATTCACATCTTGCATAGTCTTATATTTCTCATGAAGACCCAGAAAAACCTTCTGAGAAAGTGAAAAGAGAAGAAAAGAGATGCAAATCCAGATTCAGCAGCCTTCACTTATTACCTTTAGGAATGGGTTGTGTGTGTTTGAATGCATGTCTCTTTAAATAGTCCTGTCAGTGGCAACTATGAAGGCGGCATCAACATATTATTATCATGTTTAATAATATGATACCCAGTCTTAATGGCTGCTTGTTTAAATTTGGTTTTACATCACTGAGATGTTGGGTTAAAATTTTAGTTTTTTAAATATTTCTCCCTGATTTTTGCCCTGCTGTCTGATACTTCATTGCCTTAAAACCTAGAGTACCAGAAGTGTTTAACATTTTGCCAAAGATTGTCTTAACGGCTAAGATACATGTCACTGGAAAAAAGAACAAGTGCAATTTTCTTTTAGATAGACCAATTAAAGAATAATAAAATATATGACAGTAGGGTCAAGTCACAGAATTTTCTTATAGAAATCTGCTCCTACTTGACTCTCTAAAGTCAATCTGGTCTCTTCATATCAGATAGTTGTGCATCTGGTCATTAGGAGAGAGCCTTATGAACATCTTTAAACTCTTCAGACAAAAAGAAGGATTAATACTGATTAAAGGGACTCTATTTGGTGTGCATCTTTTCTTTAGGAAAGGTGCTCTTTCACCTTATTATTAAAACAAAAAGGCAGAGGCAGAGGAAAATTGATATTTTTATTCTTTTTAGTCAAAACATCACAAGTGGAGGACTTAGTGGGAATGGTAGAAAATCACTTTTTTAGCATTCATACATACAAACATTTCAAGCACTGGCGATAATACCCTTCTAGCCTGCCAACATACCAAAACAGTTGTTCCCATAACAAGTGTCCAGTCTGCTCTTGAAAATATCTAAACTGGTGTTTGCTTTAATATAATTTGGTAGTCTATTCCATGCATCAGCTGCTCTCTCAGAGGACCAATCAGTACACTTGTCATTACTATAGAATCATCTACATAGGTTGTCTGATGGTTCTCTACTGCTTTTTGATAACCCCAAACATTCCCAGAGGTAATTGTCTCTAAATGCCCTATACATCTGAACAAGATCTCCCCTTAAATATCTGTATGAGACACTGTACAAGTTCAGATATCTTAGTCTTTCAGAAGAACAACAACAATAGGCATTCCCTGTCAAACTAAACATAACTCAGTCAAGCCTAAAACACATTTTTGCATACTTCCAGTTCACATCCATACTGCGTTATGGCATACAGAACTTTTCTGGGTCTGGCTTCTTTAAGTGACTAACCAGCTAATAATAGGTAGTATTAGAAAAGGCAAGGAGTTATTAACAAAACAACACTGACATTGTAAGTCTAGGATGTCTTGCAGTTGAGAAATTAATCTTTATTTGTCATTTATTCATATTTTTAAATTTATGTAAATATTTTTAAAGCTGACAGACCTACAAGTTATTGAGGTGTACAGTATGAACACCTGGGAGGCAGGATAATTCACTGTCAACACTGGTTTATATCACACTATACTGGAAATATTGCTAGTTGTTTACTAGTAATTATAAAAATAAGCAATATTTGCATATGTACTTGATACTTCAAAAAACAAGTGACTTACAAAATGTTGATGGCATTCAGTGAAACATTAAATGTTGTTGAAGAAAACTGTCATTGATATTTGCACTGCAAGTTGCACACCTTAAGAGTTGTCAAGTTTTATTTATTTTACTAATTATACAATTAAGCATATGTTTTCATATTCCTGCAAATATCTAAATAAACAAGCACTTATAGTGGAATTTCTTATTGTCATGTGAAAACTTATGCATGGTTATCAAAAATGTTCTAACAATATATGTCTAGGTTGTACAATTTTCAGTATATGAAAATTTGTTTGTGAAAGTTTACAAAAATATATGTTGGGGTTTGTGTGCATTATAAAATATTACAGTATTTATGGAAATACTATGAATACACCAACTATTATCACTGTAAAGAATGCTTCTTACTGATACCATTGCTATTTGTACAGTTTTTATAGCTTTTATTGTTCACAAAATATGTATATTTCTTTGTCTTATGCTTTTTAAGTTTATTTTTCAGAAAACGCTCTGTAACACAAGATGTGTGTAGACTGCAAGAGGTGTGACATTCTATACCACATAGTTGTTAATGAGATAACGAAAACCCAAATTTTGTAGAAAGAACCTCAAGCATCCCTGTAACTGATATCTGTACATGGGACACAAGAGCTTTTTGTACATTTCTGTAGCCAGCATTTATCTTTTTTATTTATTTATTTAACATTTGTTAACCATGAAAGTCCGACTTGGAACAAAGCCAATTTTCAGCTGCGGCCTAGGGAGAAATGCTCTAGGTGCATGTCTTTGTAATGTCTTTGTAATCTTTATTAGACTAGACCAAAGAACATTTAAAGGTTTGGACTTCTAGAGATGGGCATCTAAAACAGAAGTATAGCTATAACAGTAATAGCTAGAGCAGAGACCTGGGTAAGAGCAGCAGAAACTGAGAGTCATCCATAACTCTGGAGATATGTGAACTACCCAAGTCCTCTCCCAACCCATGCACATGACTTGGAACTCATATCTACAATGGGGCTCGCTTCTGTACCAAAATGTTTCAATACTGATAACCAATTGCTGCAGTCTGACTAGGTAATAATGGACAGTATTGACAACTCCTGGAATATCTCTGTAGCTGTCAGAATGTTACAACTGTGACGTAGTCAGCAGTTCCATTCTGACAGCTCCTGAGACAGGATGACTTTTATTTAAATTCCATTTCTAAGCAGTACAGGCACCCTAATCGTTCCACTTTCCATTTTTATTTTCAAAAAAAAAGATAAGTGTATGGGAGTTAAGAGAGTGGCAGTCCCCTTACTAATCTCATCTGTTAATTTGTCTGTTGTGCTGTCCTGTCTCTCTCTCTCTCTCTACCTACCCTGTTTACCTGTCAAGCTTGCCAAATTGTGTTTAGAAAAATCAATCTATATGCTTTTTTCTTTCTGTCCATCAATCTATCTAAATAGAAAACATATATAACAGTGTATGGACACCCTTTAAAAATGTTGAAGTCATTATCAAGCAACAGACAGCTCTGTCTGCTAGTGTCACCATATCACTTGCTATTCTGGACCTTCACTTATTCAAGATCAAGTGTGCCCTGTTATAGTATTTGACTCATAACTCTCAGTTCCTTTATGATCACCTATTCACTTACTGGGCCACTAAGGACAGCAAAGAACTCCAGGACCACATGAAGCCAATCAAGCAATGAATATGGGGAGTACCTCCAAAAGGTATTAGCTGCAGGTTTAGAGGTTTACCACCATAACTTCAGGTGAGCGTCCCTCAGTCATTAAAGCCTGCCTCTCTATTCCTCTGACTTCTGCTTAATTAATGTGTAAACCTTTGCTCTTCAGGTTTACTAAGTTATTTTTTTGTTTTCATTTTCTTTCTTTTTAACATCAGATTTCTTTTCAAACTACCTCTTAAAATTAACAATCAGAAAGTATATCAACAGAAAGAAGACATGAAGCCATGGACTGCACCTTTCTAAGTTTAGGAAAACTCTATAAATGCCTTTTAAATTAGGTCCAATGTTTGTGCTGCACCAGTGGTGTAGCAGTTAGCAAGAGGTTCTCGACTTCGATTCTCAAGGGTGCTTTCTGTGTAGAGTCTGTATGTCCTCCCTGTGGTCGTGTGGGTTTCTCCAGGAGCTCTGGTTTCCTACCACATCCCAAAGACATGCTGCAGGTGGATTGGATACTCCAAATTGACCCTACATGTGAGTGTGTGCGCCTTCTGTGGAAAGTTGGGTGCCAGACTGGCAACTTGACGCTGTAAAACTCCACTACCAATCATTCTGCAAACTGTTGTTCTGCTGTGGTGACCCCTAATGGGAAAAGCCATAAGAAGAAATTGGGACCAGTGTTCACATTCCTCAAAATATTAATCTCTTTCTGGACAAAATATACACTCTAACCAAAAATTATTTTCTGGAATATGAGACTGACAAGAGAATTTTTGGAACTCATAGCAAAGGAGGCAATTAGTAATTACCTTCACAAAAATCAAAACCTAATGATTTCTACTATTCCTTTTAGGGCACCTTGCATTATTTCATCATTAGTAACCATCTGCCAAAAATCAATTTTGTTTTAGTTCACCATTAGTTATTATCTCCAAAACAGCAAGTAAACAAGAAAAGCTACATGATGAAAAACATAAAGACCCTGGCAAACCAGTGTCTTTGTTATGGAATACTTTAAACCTCATTTGAAGGAGGCAGATGGAAAATATGCAAATGACCAGTTAAGGATAAAATGTGTTCCAGTTACATGGCTTTTGAATGGGCACTGACTTTTTACTGTTTATAAGTCTTTATTGATGCATTTAGACCAACAAAAGAAATAAACACTAGCTGTACAGATGTTTTTTCATCCTTTTTATGGGCTTGACAGTACAATCAAAGCCTATCAATTTATATTATTCATTTTATGTCATGTTGTATTATTTCATCTGTCTAAATACAAATAATTCCTATTACCTAGTATTTAGTCACCTAGAATCATTCATAATGCTTGTGTTATGCTTTATTTCACTAGTATGCTTTACTGTTTTCTAAGCCAGTGTTTTACCTTGAGCAAAGTCTTTGCCTGTCTACCTACCTACTTACCTACCTATCAGTTATCAAACATATGTACATACACCTACACACATGCACACATACACACATGTAAATATATTAAGCTGTAGATAGAAGGATACATATTAACATAGTGTGGTGGTTCTCACCATATGCTGTGCCAAGATGATGTGAAAAAGTTATGCAGATAATATTGTTGTACATGATTTATGTAAATGTTGTGGTTCCCTTAAAGACAGTTACATTTTTGTATTACATACAATGCCTCCCATAATTAGTGCTGTTAACAAGCAGTAGTCCTACTAGAGTGATGTAGAAAAAGGAGGGCTATGGCCCTAGTAATCAGAGAATTGGTCTTTCAATGCATGGAGAGCATGTGCCTCAAATAGGGTTTTTGGGAAGCATGCTTTAGCAAAGAAGTGAGCTGCCCTCACATAACAAACATTTCGGCTTGTTTATAGCTACTGCGTAAGCAAAAGTGTAAGAACTGATTGAGAAACATACAAAGCAACAGCTATCTTGTTGCAATGCAACAATGTAGTCCTCCAAACAGAATTCTGACAACAGTAATTCCAAATGTAATAAGTAGGAATTGATAAGAATACTATCTGCAGCAGTTCACGAGATAACACCACAAAACAAGAAAAGTATCACCAGCAGGCTTTTCCACAGGCTTATAAGAAAAACAGACTGTCAGCAAAAAGGGATTTAAACAGAAAATTCCATTTTGTACTCAAAAACTATTTTTCTGACCCCCCCCCCCCCCCCCACCTGGCATTTAAAAAAATGGATGCATCTTTCAAAATGTTGCCCCCATTAATAAATCTACACATCATTTTCAGTGGTCCCTCTAAGACTTGTTTTTCATTAGTAATCCTCTCTAAGCAAGGTATATACCTGTTGTTAGAGGCCTGAAAAAGCTATGTTTCTGAGTGATGCTAAGAAAAACTTTACTCTGTAGAGTATAAAGAATATGCCTGGCTATACTCCTGTCGGTAAACAAATGCCAAGCACTGTTCCCTTGTGAAGTTCAGAAACTAAAGATTTAACACGGAGAGCCAAGACAGATCCAAATGAAGTCCAAAGCAGATATAAAGGGGGGTTCAGGGTGGCATAATGGCCAAGATGTGTACCCCACAAACAAAAGGTACAAAGTTTGATTCTAACCTTTGATTGACTTGTATTTATCTACAAACAGATGCTAGACAAATTTTAACAAGCAGCAATAGAAACTAAACTGATACAGTGTGCCTTACCTCTGCTATCAGCCATTCACCACAATTTTGGACAACAGTCACCTCTATAAGCTTTCAAACAGCAGTTCCCACCATATTCACATTTGCAACAGCAGTTTTCATCATATCAGTGTCAAATAACTTAAATGCAAGAGATGATTAATTTGTTTCGCAAATATGATGTTATGTAATCAAAAAGGTTTAAGAAATTACTTTTATATTACACATACTTTTGTGTAACCATTTTGAGCAAGGAAAATTTTTTTTTTTATTTTTTTCAACTAACAGATGAGAATAATTTTAAACTGAACCAAGATAAGAGAGTACTATAGTACTATGACAATGAAAGTTGTGCAGCATGCATGTTTCTATAAAAATAAGTAGTGTCTCAATAATAAAATATTCTAACCTCTTATTAAGGAGCAAACATACAGAAAAGTCACTTGCCCATATTTAACTATTTGTAATAATATATAACAATTTATAATATGAGCGGTGTAGTGGTGCAGTGGTAGCGTTGTTGTCTCACCGCAACAGGTTCTCCAGCTTAATTCTTGGCTGGGGTGCCTTCTATATGGAGTCTGCATGTCCTCCTTGTGTTCGTGTGGGTTTCCTCTGGGTGCTCTGGTTTCCTCCCACTGTTACAAAGACATGTGCCTGGAGCATTTCTCCCCAAGCCTTCATATGAAAATTGGCTTTGTTCCAAGTTGGACTTTCCTGGTTAATAAATAAATAATATGAGAAATCTGAATTAAAAAAAAATTACCAGATGGTGACATGAGTGCACAAGTTGTTTAACACAAAACGAGTGATGCATTTATACTTGCATCCTGCATATTTTAAGAAAGTAACAAAATATGAAGTCAGGTTTTACATATTTAAATATGCGAGTTGAGTAACTAAACTGGTGCTAGATATCAAGCTAGTATTAGTGTAAATATTAAATATAAAAAAAGGATCAGTGATGTTTAGCTTAATCAAATCTTGTATACTTATTCCTGCTGTTGAGCCTACAGTTTGCTTGTTTGCATTAGTACAAATGTTCAGTTTCTAAATGTCTACAGAATTGTGTCTTGGTTGTCTTTGTCTGTTTGCAATTTAAAAAAGAAGCAAGACAGAAAATCCCATATGTTGCAGAATGTGCTTCCTTCTAAATATATTTCTGTTCTTTGAAGTTTGATACATTTATACTGGCTCTTTGTAGTTAGGTACTGCTTTAGAGCAAAAACAAATTTACTATAGGCAATAAAGTTCATTTCCCCATTGCAGCAGTTGTGTGTGTGTGCGTGTGTGCGTGTGTGCATGTGTGCGTGTGTGCGTGTGTGCGTGTGTGCGTGTGTGTGTGTGTGTGTGTGTGTGTGTGTGTGTGTATACAGGTGTATTTGTATATTTGTATGTCTGAGTGGAACAAATGCGATGGAAACTTGGTGACCAAAAATTTATAAGAAATGTTCAGTTTCTATTCAATGAGGGGCAGCAGCAGCTTTGGCTGAAGCATGTAAAATAAGTAGCCATCTTATTCTCCAAAGGGTCATAGAGAGATATCCCCTTCAATCCATGAATTGGTCATCTTCTTAGAAAGTATTTAAGTGTTAGCTGAGGAATTAGCAGTGATAATGGAAAGAGCAAAATCTTGAGTTAAAATAGGCACCCTTTGTCTAGAGTGAGTATAGTCTGACCAGTAACTCAATGACTTTATCACAGGTTCCTGTCTGAATGAGTTCTAGGCCTGTGTTTAATCTACCTTGGAGCAAATCAAAGGCTGAAACTCACCATATGTCAAGGTAATAAAAATAAGTGAATTTACACTAAAAATGTTTGTCTTAACCTTATTAGTATGTAAATACGCCATGGTGCAACACATATGGAGAATGCTGCTGGGTACTGAAATGATTTAACACACGTAAAAACAGTTAATGGGTAGAGTTACTGTGCATCAAGTAAAGTTACACTTAGTAGGTACTGAATACACATAGCTGTTTCAGGAACATTTACAGTGAATCATATATCACTGCAGTAACAAGTACAGTTACACTTACTAGGTACTGAATACACATAGCCATTACAGGAATATTTACAGTGTATCAAATATCATTACAATAACAAGTACAGTTGAACATAGTAGGTATTGAATATACATAGCATTACAGGAGCATTTACAGTGAATCAAATATCATTGCAGTAACAAGTACAGTTAAACTAGTATGTACTTAATACACATAGTCGTTACAGGAACATTTACAGTGAATCAAATATCACTGCAGTAACAAGTACAGTTAAACCTAGTAGATATTGAATATACATAGTGTTACAGAAGCATTTACAGTGAATCAAATATCATTACAGTAACAAGTACAGTTAAACCTAGTAGGTATTGAATATACATAGCGTTACAGGAGCATTTACAGTGAATCAGATATCATTGCAGTAACAAGTACAGTTAAACTTCGTACGTACTGAATACACATAGCCGTTTACAGGAACATTTACATTGAATCAAATATCATTGCAGTAACAAGAACAGTTACACTTAGTAGGTACCGAATACACATAGCCGTTACAGGAACATTTACAGAGAATCAAATACCATTGCGGTAACAAGTACAGTTACACTTAGTAGGCACTGAATACATACAGCCATTACAAGAACATTTACAGTAAATCAAATATCATTGCAGTAACAAATACAGTTAAACTAGAAGGTGCTGAATATACATAGCCGTTACAGGAACATTTACAGTGAATCAAATATCACTGCAGTGCGTAGTGAATACACATAGCCATTACAAGAACATTTGCGAATCAAATATCATTGCAGTAACAAGTACAGTTAAACTGAGTAGGTACTAAATACATATACCCGTTACAAGAACATTTACAGTGAATCAAAATTCATTGCAGTAACAAGTACAGTTAAACTGAGTAGGTACTGAATACATATACCCATTACAAGAACATTTACAGTGAATCAAAATTCATTGCAGTAACAAGTACAGTTAAACTGAGTAGGTACTGAATACATATACCCATTACAAGAACATTTACAGTGAATCAAAATTCATTGCAGTAACAAGTACAGTTAAACTGAGTAGATACTGAATACATATACCCATTACAAGATCATTTACAGTGAATCAAATATCATTGCTGTAACAAGTACAGTTAAACTTAGTAGGTACTGAATACACATAGCCATTACAGGAACATTTACAGTGAATCAAATATAATTGCAGTAACAAGTAAAGTTACACTTAGTAGGTACTGAATGCATACAGCCATTACAGGAACATTTACAGTGAATCAAATATCAATGCAGTCACTGGCTACTGAAAGGGTGAGGTAAATACAGGAATAATTAACAGAAAGTGAAAAGTTACAATAAATGCACAAGCTATTTCTGGGTACAGTAATTATGCAAGAAGGATAGGAACATTAATGAATACTGAAAGGATACAAGTAAAGTTAGAAGTAATTCAATTATTGTGTGCTGAAAGATACATACATTAAAAGAACAGTTACTGGATTCTGAAAGGATACAAGCAAAAGTAATGGATAACAGTGTGATACAACAGGCACAGGAAGAGGTACTGAGTGCTGAAACAATATAAAAAAGAAACAAACAACTAATGGAAACTGAAAGGAAAGTTCAAATATATAGGATTCAGTTTGGAAAAAAGTGGACAGAGATGCTTGGTGGCAGAGAATATCAGCAGTCAATTGCCTAGATGATTTGTCTTTGGGAAGGTAGTTTGGTTATGTTTTGTTTTGTATAATACCCTGTGCATTGGGCAGATAAAGATGTAATAGTCTATGTTAAGGGAAGGTTAGGAATGGATCGAACCCTACTGTTTTACAATGTATATAGGTACTATTTTAAAGGTATAACACTGGCACTTCATTGCAGGGCAAATCACGTTAGATGGCATAACTATTTTTACATTCTCATTACTTGCGTGTGCTGTTAATTACTGATCTATCAGCAGTGGCACAAAAGAGGATCGATAAATAACATCAGACATTAAAACACAACTGAAAATAAATGTCTAATAATTATATAGAAATGACCGTAGAAAAACTTGTATACATCAGCAATATCATTACTGAATCTGAGTTAGGAAACATGTAAATGTGTATATAAATTAAACTGGTGCAACAATTGTAAGCATGCAAGACAAAACTTACAAAGAACTCTCTGACACTAAAATTAATAGAGCAGAGCAGGTAAGAATTCGTGGTATGTACATGTTTTTATCTTATCAAAGAAAGAACCATTTATCTTCTTAATTTAAAAGGTAGTGCAATAATTCATGGCAGACAAAGTAATGAGTTGCCAACTCCCTGCTTTCCATTCCATCTCACACCCACAATTATCAAAAATGTCATATTCTACATTAAAAAACTGCATTCCCTTTATCTACTGTGCTAAGAGCTTTCAACTTGTTGTATAATTAATTGTTAAACATTTCTGTTGAATTTCTATGCTCTCCTTTGAATGCGAAAGGTGCAGTTGTGTTCTTAACTGACGTTACTCAAGTTGTTTTCTTTTACATGTTGCCCACGGAAAATGGGAATAAAAAAAAGAAAACAACTGATTAGTCTAACACAGAAATTACGTACACAATTTAGTCACTGATGGCAAGAGCTGTTCATATTTCATCTAACATCATTAATGGATTTTTTTGTATTTAATAAGCCTCTGTATTTCTATCCCTAGAGGCTGTTATGAGTATGCTGTAGTACCAATACTTTTATTTCTGAAGTTATATCCATCACATTTAGTATTGTCTTCTACTTTTTGTTTTTCCTTTCGTATATCCTTTCTCTTCCAATGATTCACACTTAATACAGAATATGTGCCTGCCTCTAGTTTGTGTGTGATCATACATGGCATTCAACTATGTCCACTATGTGGAGAGGCCATCATTCTCTCGCTTTTCAATTACGTTGGTAATCACACTTTCTCCTACTGGTGTTGTAGCATATTAACAACACACTCTCACAAAGGGAGGTACTGTAAGACTGCTCTGATTTAAGAGCATTCCTACATTTAGTAAAGAGTTGCATACATGTGTATGATACAGTAATGTTTTGTATGAACTGCAGTCATCAAATATCAAATATGTTCACACACCAAGTATGCTGAGTACCTCCAAGGGCAGGGGCATTCACTGTATTCAAGCCACGTTTTTCCTCATCTGAGCACTGTGAAATCATCCTTCAGTGACACAAGTGCAGACCACTTACTGCACGATTCTTCTAAAACACCTCATCTCCTACTTTCTTCTGTCCCATAGTTGCTTGCCATTTCTCTTTCATTTCCTTCTAAATAACAAATGGCTGTGGCTGTCTAGATCAGGTTATGTGGGCTTTTCTCACTGTTCTCTGTCTCTTTATATTACTCTTTAACAATTTACTGGCATTTTCACAAAAGTAACTAATGGACATTTTCTCTACTATCCATCTTTTAAAGCATGCACTTCTGAGATATTATTTGACTATCACTACCTTCCTGTCCCTTTGAGAAAGTCGTTGCAAAAGGTTATTGTATTCTGATTTGGTAGTGTGATTTCAAGTGTAGGCAAGGGGCTGTACAGCAGTCAAAGAAATTCTAGTTCTAGCCTGGGTATTGCACACATCTGTCACTGCATGTTATGTAACATGCCCGAGCTTTATTATGTCCATCTCCCTACTTTCATTACTTACTGCTGTTAAATCCCACCCAGTTACTGAGTTGTGCTCGGGTACCTCTTACTGAAGTGCTGTTATATAGTTTGTTCACTTATTGGCTTGTCATTGTTAGCACTGGTCAAGTAAGTAACTTATGATTGTTTACTGTCCCCATCATACCTCAGGGAAAAGTCCTCAGTATCCCATGTCTCTTCATAACTTGTCTTTCACTAGGCCTTACTGCAGATCTAAAACAGAACAAATAATAAGTAATCCTCTCGTATATATTCATATCTCAAATCTCTTTAGATAACTTAGCTACAATTACAATATAAATTCTTGCATATTATGCAAGATTATATGATCTTTGACTTAACTTTCCTGCCCTTGCTTCATTGTAATCCCCAGTAGTGTGCTCGCATGTAAGTAGTACCCGATATTGTTTTTATTTGCAATCCTTATTACTATTTTTGACTTATATTTCAGTGTTTTTATTTTTTGCTTTACTCTACTTGCCCTGCATATGAGCATTTTGTTATGCCAGTATGGAATTATACTAATATCATATTTCATCTTTAAATAACAGGTACAATGCTGCTTGATTTATTAAAGTGAATATTGTCACTTGTCTGTAGTTTTAGATCAGTAACCTGTTTGGCAATTGGAATAGAGCTTGCTATAAACTTCAAGGGATGCAAGCTACTCTGTGTTTCTGTATAACACCACTGTTGTTATTCCTGACGTTTAGTGGAGAATACAAACTTGTGTGTAGCATCGTAGTAGTTACTGTTTCTTTTCATACGCTTTATAACAATACATAATAGTACGCTGTATGTTATAATAGCTTGGTATCAACTGCAGTTACCTTTTATTTGTTTTTCTCTGCTTTCCTTGCATTTGTGTTGCTCAAAGAATTGTGCTGTTTTTTTACAAGGTATGCTGCCCCTCACCTGCATCCTCTATCTTCTTAGTACTTGGTAATCAGAGTGTTTTACATCTTCAGACATAATATTTACCTACTTTTCCTTTTTATTTCCAGTCCCCTCAGCAAGTTATTTATCTGTGTCCTGTCCAATCTCCAATAAACCAAAGGCTTCCCAGTTGCCCTGCACTATGAGATCTTGCGTCAGTAGAATGCTAAAGTGATTTCAGCTAAACTAGTGTATGTTAGAGGTGTATTTAATCTGTCCTCTAAACTGAAGACATTTTTTGCTATTGCCTTTTACTGTAAGCATGCACACTACAGGCCTCTCTCCATTTTTTCCTATTGTACTCCTAGGTCAATTACTTAAAACTACTTTCATTTTTCTAGGAAAAGGTTTACCTATGTACCTACAGCCCATACTTGTAATGTTTTTTTCCTATAGAAGTGGTTGTTCTTGTTGCCACACTGTCTAGAGTAGCAGGTCAAGATTTCTAGTTATTAGGAAGATACCGTGATACACTGACCTGGAATTGACTGAGCTTGTTTTTCCTGATTGTTTTCTTGGAAGCCAGCCTGTCTGGTTTTCTGGCTCATCACACTCTGTTCACCCTTTTTGGGCTCAGACTCACTCCACTCCTCTGCCCTACCCCCATTCCCACCCACCCATGAAATAATTTCCTTTATAGCAAACCTACTTTGCCCAACCTTTGCACTAGCCCATAGACACTCCCACTGCTCTTCTCATACACCACATCACCATTAATTATAATGCCCACTCCCATCTCCTCCTGAGTCTTACCTGCTATTAACTCCTTCAGTCACTCACTTAAACATGCTTCCATCAATCCTGATTTCTCCTATTAACCTTAAATAAATTATTTACCCTTTATTTCTTTCTGACCTGAATCTAAATCATGGCTATACCTTTCAAAACTCTATTTCTCTCCTTCCTTTTTCTAATCCTTTTCTCAGCTCTAACCACTTACCATAGCCCTCACCTGCTTACCACCCCATCTCCCAAACTGTCTTATCCCACTACCCACCATAAAAATAACTACTTCACCCGTATTGCCACTCTCTCTTTAACCATACCACTATCTTCTTCTTTCAGCTTTTTCCTGGTTAGGGTTCAGCACAGTGGATCACTTGTCCACTCATGATTGGCAGTGGAGTTTTTTTTATGGTGTTGAGTTGCCAGCCTGGCACCCAACCTTCCACAAAAGGCACACACATGCATGCACTCATGCCTGGGGCCAATTTAGAGTATCCAATCCACCTACAGCATGTCTTTGGGATATGGGAGGAAACCGGAGCACCCAGAGGAAACCCATGCGACCACAGGGAGGACATGCAGACTCCACACAGAAGGCACCCCAGCCGAGGATCGAACTGGAGAACCTCTTGCTGTGAGGTGGCAATGCTAATCACTGCACCACCGTGGCTGCCCTTAACCATACCACTATCATTCATAATATAATCATATAATATCATTTCACAAGTTCAAAGTATTGTACATACCAAATGCCCAACCTCTCATCAAAACAAAACATCAGGTCCTTTGTAAATATTTCTTCCTACAAATACTTCAAAGCACAATACTCTCTTATCTGGTGATATTCACCCCAACCCAGGCCATTGCCAAAAGCACTCTAACCATACTTACACAGCACCCCCCTTTCCAACTTCCTCACAAATAACTCATTATGATCACAAGCCTCCAAAAATCTATTTTTTTTTCAATTAATATACAAAGCATTGTCAATAAAAGCACCCTCCTTCATGTCTGGATTTCTCAATATAACCCAGATATACTTGTCCAAACTAAGACACGGCTAAAACCTCATATTACAAACTGCAAAATTCTTCCCCCTGGTTATAATATTCTTCGGGTCTACATTGAATCAGCGAATGCTTAAAAAAGCGAACGCTGATTCATAGACCCTAGTTCAGTGAGCACTGAAAATCCTGAACACTGAGAACAGTGAATTTCTTCTCAGGGAAAGAAACTGCTGGGCCGGTTTCTGGAGTTTGCCATTTCCTCCATTGTGCTGCGATCTCGGAGTTGGTATATTTAAGTAGTGGGGTGTGGGGGGGTGAAGCCTTTCACATTAAATACTGTTTTAAGTTTTTTTGTTTTTTTTGGGGGGGGCACCAATTTTTTTCCCTGGGAAAAATATTGCTGTTCTGAGTGTTTGGCATTTTTAGTGTTCACTGAACTAGGGTTGATGAATACGCTTTCGCTTTTTTAAGCGTTCGCTTATTTAATATAGACCCTATTCTTCGACTAGATAGAAGTAAAAAAGAAAAGAAAAAAGCAGAGGAGTGGCTATACTTTAATCTGAATATCTGTCTCTCTCCCCTCTCTCAGTAGCTATCCCTGACTTCTACCCTGCCAAAATACTTATAGCAACCTGTATCCTAAGTCAACACAAAATTGACATTCCAGTGATCGATATACCCCGAGGTAAAAACATTCCTATACTCTATCAGTTTCTTTCTTGGACTTTTGTATCCATTCCCAATGAAACCATCATCTTTAGGGATATGAATATTGACTGGAACCTTGTTAATACTGCCAACCCTAGCTAGTCTATAAGCCTTTATGGCTTTAATCTGCTGATCATCTCGCCCATGCACCAGCAAATAAAAAGCCAGAATAGCTCAGTCGTCAACTAGATATTAGTATCCAACCCCCAGTGCCATCATAATCCTTCCACCCTACCTAACTTCCTTAGTAATGACCTCCCTACCTCAGTAGTAAGACGCTCCCCAATTTTAGCAAGAGCCACCAATACATAGAGCCTTGTAACCTTAAAAACTACAACCCTGTCACCCTAAACTAATTACTGTCCACTGTAAACTGGTCATTCCTACACACATTAACCCATGACGAGGCTGTCCAAACCTTCAACAATCTATTCCTAGAAACCCTAGACACCCTGACTCCCAGTAGAAAAATTATGATAAAATGTAGTTATGCACCATGACTAAACAAGGCAACTAGATCACTTATGAACAACAGAGACATTACCTGGATAGCAGTAGAGCACGAAAAAAAAAATAACAACTCAGCTTTCCACCTGAACTTACATAAACAGCTTTGCAAGCAAACAAAAAAGCAGGTCCTACTGGAAAAAAAAAATTCTATCAAAAATCTCTGGGCAGCCCACATTCCAACCCGGAGAAATTCTGGCACTCAGTAAACAAATTATTATCTCCAGGGAACCCCTTTTAACCAAACACCTTCCATAACAAACCTTCTAGTGAAACTGCAACTCTACTTAATAACCATTTCATTAAAATAATAGAAAAGCTTACTAAACCAGAAAATCTCAATATTAAGACTCCACCTCCTACCTCATCTCTTCCCTCATTTTCCCTAGCACCCATACCAACTTCCTTCATCAGATCACTTCTTAACAAATCAAACCCAGCTATGACTCTGTCATTGTCCATGTTGGTGTCAATGACCTGAGACGGTACCACCCTGGACTTCATGAAAAGAGACATAGAGGAGCTGGCCAATCTTGTAGCCCAGGCAGGTATGACCCTAGCCCTGAGCAGCATCCTGCCATCACCCAGAATGATACCACAGTACAAGGAAAAAATGATTGACTTCAACAATTGGCTAAGCTTCTGGTGTCATTCTAAGGGGATCCAGTATCTGTCTGCTTGGGATGACATGATCGACAGACCACGAGGCTTTGCCAGGGATGGCCTGCTCCTGTCACCCTGGGGATTCCAGATACTGGCTAAGGCTCTTGCCACCCCTATAGTGCCTTTTTTAGGCAAGGTTCAAATGACAAATTCACAACTGTAACAGGTACAAGCAAGCAAAATCTGAGGGTAATGCTACTCAGTGCTAGAAGTCTAAACCTCAAAATGCACTCACTCGAGGAACTCCCTAAAATGGAGAACATCAACATCTGTCCAGTGACAGATACCTGGTTCAAGGCTCCAGAGAGCAACCCTGCATTACCAGACTATAATTCATACCACACCTTTCGGCCACCTAATCTGGACCGAAGCACTAAAGGCGGAGGTGTGTCCATATTCATTAAGGATATCCACACCTCCAGGCTAGTTGCTCAGCATAATGCATCCGAGATTATCCAAGTGCAACTAACTCTGGGCAAGACCACAATCCAAATTGTAGCTTGCTACAGATCCCCCACCGTGCCCCAGGATTCCCACTCCTCATTTCTTGATACACTAGAAAATATTAGGGTACAACCTAACATCCTAATAATGGGTGATTTCAACTACCCCACCATTAACTGGGAAAACTTCTCATGTACCAACTCTTTTGCTCAAAGTTTTCTGGAATTCATAAATTCCAACACCTTGGACCAACTTATCCACACCCCCACCAGGGGCAATAATATCCTAGACCTGGTCATTACCAACATGGGCAACTGGTGTTTCACACCAGAGGTCAATTCCTTGTTGGTCAGATCTGACCACAAGCTAATCACCCTAGACATCCACATCTCACCCCCACCCTCCATTAGTGAAACCACCGTAAAATATTTCTCCAATTTCTTAAGACAGAAGTGGCAAACTTCATGACACCCATGCAGATGGACAATAGAAGTACGACTGCTGAATCCTACACAAATGCATTTTTTAAGCACTTACACGAGTGCATGGATCATGCAATCCCTAACAGAACCAAGATGCTATCCTCCAAAATAAGGAAGCCAATCTGGTGGCCCCCTGCCATAAACAAACTCTACAACAGAAGAAAGAAACTGTTGCAAAAAAGAATAAACTCTCATGATTGTAGGAACTCCCTGGTCAGCCTCAATAAGAAGCTGAGATCTCTCGTAAAATCCTCCAAAGCTAGTTACGAAAACAAAATCACCACTGATTCTAAAGACAACCACAAAGCATTCTATAGCTATGTCAAGAATCTCAATGGCAACACTCAGATCTGCTCTGAGTTACAGCACAATGGCACTAAATATACAGGACCAACTAATATTGCCAACATTCTGGCAGATAGGTTCAGTGCTAACTTTACCCCCGTCTCACCCCCTAAAGGGCCCATCTCTATACCGGAAGAATGCAAAGTTCCTGTAATCATGCCTGCACAGGTAAAAAACACACTCTCCAAAGCCAAGAACACAGCATCCATGGGACCTGACCACATCCCAGGGTGTGCTCTACATGAACTAAAGAATGAACTGGCACCCCATCTAAGTACCATGTTCAGTCATAGCCTCACCTCAGGCTTTGTGCCTGAATGGTGCACAGCAACAGTTATCCCACTCCACAAAGGTGGAGCCACCACAGACCCCGGGAACTACCGCCCCATTAGCCTGACAAGCCTGGTCTGCAAGGTTAAGGAATGTATCATCATGGAACTTATAAATAATGACATTGGTAATCTCCAAACTCTGGACCCCACCCAGTTTGGGTTTGTAAAAGGCAAATCATGTCTCCTAAACCTGATAGACTTCTTTGAAGCAGTCACCAAAGCCATAGATGAGGGTAAGGTGGTTCACACAGCCTATCTAGCTCTTGCCAAGGCTTTCAAAACTATCCCCTACTCTGGAATTATAGATAAACTCACTAAACTAGGTATAAATCCCTATGTCACAAGATGAGTTGCCAACTGGCTCACTGACAGAACCCACACTGTGAAAGTAGCAGACTCCAAATCTGACTTCAGACCAGTGACAAGTGGAGTACCACAGGGTTCAGTCCTGGGACCTCTCCTGTTTGGTATCTACTTCTCTGAAGTACAGGCAAACACAGAAGGTCTTTAGCTAATGAAGTCTGCAGATGACTGCAAACTAAGAGCCAGAATCGAAACTCCTAACTATGTGGACTTTCTACCAAAGGGCCTCTCTGAGACAGATGCCTAGTGTCAAAACTATGGCCTCACGCTCAATGCCAAAAAGTGCTTTGTCATCCCTTTTGGCAAAAACTCTGTACCCATGAGCTACCATATAGGCAGTACTCTACTTAACACCGAAAGTGTGATAAGAGAACTTGGGACACAGGTGGACAGTAGTCTCTCCTTTGATAATCACATCGCCACAGTAGTCAGGAAATCCTTATACGCAGCACACCTCATCACAAAAGGTTTCTCATCCAGAAAAAAAAGATGTAATTGTTTCCCTCTACTTGTCACTCATTAGACCCATTATAGAATACAGCGCTCCTTTTGGTATGTACCTCACAAGACATCTACAACAACTGGAAAGGCCACAGAAATATCTCAAAAAGAGGATTACTGGCATTAAACAGATGCCCTAAGCAGACCATCTCAAAAAACTCTAGCTTTACTCCTTCGCATATCGCCTACTCAGAGGCGATCTCTGCCCAACATACAAAGCTATGTCAAACCCAGAGCTGTTGGACATGCGCCACTTAAAGAAATCCCAATCCCTCTAAGCTACATGCTCTAGGGACCTAAACCTTGTCACCACAATAAACAGAACATGCTGGAGAGATAGATTCCTGTCCCAGAGACTTCCCATACTCTGGAACAAACTACCTATCTATATCAAACAAAGCTCCTCATTAGCACTCTTCAAGAAAAATCTTGATGATTGCATGGGAGATAGGAAATTCACCCCAGGCACCACTTCTGTGGCTCTGCTCGACAGGGGGGGCAGGAAAATAATTTTCTTGGGTGGCGAAAGCCAGGGTACATTTTTGGTCAGGCTTATATAGGCCCTAGGGCCAATAGCATAGTACCTACATATGAACCTATGACCCAACCTACAACTCTCTACCTCCACTACCTCCTGGTTTAACTGCTACCTCTCAAACAGATATCAGTCCATCAGATGGCAAACATCCTTCTCCTTTCCATCTTGTTAAGACCAGGGTTCCCCAGGGCTCTATCCTGGGCCCCCTATTTTTTAATATATTTACAAAAACCTCCATATCTCCTGCCCCCACTCTATCTTAATACAGTATGCAGATAATTCCACAATTATTAACACCTCTGAGAATATACAAAATCTCCACACTGTCACTCAACAATCTCTGCACCTAGTAAAACAATGGCTAATTGAAAACAACCTGCTTCTCAATCCCAAAAAGACCACGCCTCTCCTTTTCTTTCCAGAAAAACTTCACTCCAGCTGAAAAAACTTTACTATTTCATACTTAGGTAATACAATTATCACCACCAATTCAAACACCAAATTGCCTGGCGTTACTATAGACAACCAATGAAAATTCAACCTACATACTTTGAACTGTATCAAAAAGTGATTCCTTGATTTTGTCAATGCAAATGCCTTGGACCAGCTGGTCGACACCCCCACAACAGTTGATAATATCTTGGACTTTGTATTAACCAACATAAGCAACCACTGCAGCATCCTAACAGTGTCATATTTCCTGGTAAGATCTGACCACAAAGCAGTCACTTTCGAAGTCACCATGTCCCCCGACCTCCCCTAGCCAAGGTCAAACAAAAAAAAAACTTCTCCAAAACTGATTACAACTTCCTGAGGGAAGGTATAAACAGCTTTACAGACCCCTCCTCCTTCAAGGGAACTGGCACATATGGCCAAACCTAGAGCAAAGTACTGTAAGAGCATTTATATAGCTGCATGGAATCAGGGATAACCGACAGGACAAAATCAGCCTCCTCAAGGAAGAGAAAACCTATCTGGTGGACATCTGCAATAAATAAATTCTATAATAAAAGGAAAAAAATTGCTGTCAGTGACCAAGCAGGAGCAGGTGCCTAATTGGAAGCAATCTCTCCTTAGCCTGAACAAGCAAATAAGAGCACTAGTGAAATCTTCCAAAGCAAACTTCGAGTCCAAACTGGCCACATCTACTAAAGACAATCATAAGATCTCAAAGGCAGCACTCAGATATGCTCAGAACTGGTGGTCAAGGACACCACATACACAAACGCCACAGATATAGCCAACCTGCTGGCAGGCAGGTTGAATGAAAACTTTACCCCTCTGTCCCCCCATCAGTAAATCAGGACATCCCCAGCACCTACCCCCCTCCCCTAATCTCCTAAGGAGCAAGTCATCACTGCTGTCTCAAAGACAAAAAATACAGCCTCCATGGGATCCAATAACATCCCAGGATGCATTCTACATAAACACAGGCAGGAACTTGCAGCACCATTAGGCACCCTATTCAACCAAAGCCTGAGTACCAGCTTCATCCCAGCTGAGTGGAGGAGTGGAAGACAGCCACTGTCATCCCTTTGCACAAAGTCCATCGATCCAGGAAATTATAGACCATCAGCCTAACTAGCCTGATCTGCAAGGACATGGAATGGATTATCATAGACCTCATTAACAAGGACATTGGCAACCTCCAAACACTCAATGCTCAACTCAGTTTAGTTTTGTCAAGGGGTGGTTATGCCTGTTATTTTTTTTTTACTTCTTTGAGTCAGTCATCAAAGCCATGCAAGAGGGGAAGATGGTGCACATCACCGACCTTGACCTGGCCAAAGCATTCAACATCATTCCCCAATCAGGTATAATAGATAAACTCTCTCATTAAACATCAATCTATATGTTACCAGATGGGTAGCAAACTGGCTCACTGATAGAACCCACCTAATCAAAATAGGGGACACCACCTCAAGGAGTAGACCCATAATGAGCAGTGTACCCTAGAGATCAGTCTTGGGGCATCTGCTGTTTGGGATATACTTTTCTGAGGTGCAAGCCAAAACTAGCGGGTTATGGCTGACCAGGATTGTAGATTATTGCAAGCTGGATGCTGTCATCAGTTCCCCTAGTGATGTGGACATCTTCCAAGAGGGTCTCACCCAAAGAAATGACTGGTGCCAGAAACATGCCCAGAAAACTAAAGGCCAAAAAATGCATCATCATCCCCTTTGGGGAAAGTAATGCCCCACATATTATCACATTAATAACAAGGTCCTAAGCACACAATCAGTCATGAGGGACTTGGGCACCCAGGTTGATCGCAAACTGACTTTTGTCCACCATATTGTCTCCATTGTATGGAAAGCTTTCTACATGATCCACCTTATTATCAAGGGCATTCCATCCAGGGACAAGGAGGTAATAACATCCCTGTATTCTTCCCTTATAAGACCCATTATTAAGTGCAATGCCCTTTTCAGCATGTACCTCACAAAGCACATGCAGCAGCAGCTGGAGAGATGACAGAGGTTCCTCACCAGGAGAATCCAGGGCCTCAAACATCTACCCTGGACAGATAGATTAAAATCCCTGTCTCTCTACTCAGTCTCATACAGGATCCTCAGAGGTGACCTCTGTCTGGCATACAAAGCAATCTCAGACCCCACTCAAGTAACCTGCATGTGCGACCTCAACCTGGTCTGTGACATCAGTAGGATTGGTGGGATAAATTTGTGTCCCAATGACTCCCCCTTCTGTGGAACAGACTCCCTCTCCACGTCAAGCAGAGTATCTCATGAACCATTTTTAAGGGCAACCTGGATATCTGAATGGGGAACAGAAAATATACCTCTGGATTCCACCTATGTCCCTGCTGGACAGGGGCATCTTGTGCTGACTTGCCATAACATGGGCTAAATTCTTAGCTAGGCTTGTAAGGGCCTCAGGGCCAATAGCCTAGTAACTTCTTATGATCTTATAAAATGTCCAGTCAAAAACCAGGTCTTCTATACTGCAACAACAAATATATACCTAACAAATCTAGACCTATACTAGCTCAAACATTTATTCGACCATCCTTGATGTATGCTGCTCCCATACTTAGTAACCTCCAAAATACTTTCTTAACCAAACTAGAAACCACCTATAACAAGATAACCAGATTCACAGCCAGTAATAGCTACAAATCCCATCACTGTATATCCCTGAAAAGCTTAAGATGGCCTGAGCCCCCCCCACATGCTTGTAATATCACAACTACAAATTGCACATAGCATCCTAAATAATCCCAACTCCTGCCTTCCCCTTGCATCCATAATGACACCCTGCACACTCAATCATGACCTCAGAACCACACAACAAAGCCTACTTCAGGTGACCAATCCAAACAAAAATATTGGAAAAATCTTTGCCGTCATTCAATTGCACACTCATGGAACAAACTTCCATTGTCCCTTCACTCCACAACCAAAAGTGGGGAATTCAAAAAGCAACTGAAAATTCATTTCCAACATGCATGTCAGGAAATAACCTAATGTTTTTGTTTTCTTCTCTCAATTAACATATCTGCCTGGTATCTGCTACCTAAACTGTCTACACATATTATTCTCTGCAGTCAGTACCTATGCTATTAAACGCATCTTTCTTGTACTATGTCATGATGTTACTCTGGATTGTATATTACATATTTTTATTTTAGGCATTGCTATATTCCTTATATATAACTTAATGCTCACCAAATTTCGCAAACATATTGCTATTGCATTGTGAAAATAAAATCGAAATGCAAAAACACCTTAAGTGGTCAAAAGACTCCAAACCGGTAAAGTACCAGTAAAATACACAAACAAAAAACACCAAAAAGTCCAATGTTCAGTATTTAATGAAGGCACACACAAAAATGATAAAGCAGAGCTTCTGATTGCAAAACTCTTTTTCAATACATCAAATGAGACTTTTTGGTCTTTTTTTGTTTGCATTGTGAAAATACTGTACTTTTGCCTTGTAAATATTCATGTTGTATACTTCTCTTTCTCTGTTTTTGTACTAAATATCTTACAACTTGAATTGTTTTTTTTTTTCTTATTTTTTTAATTACTTTCCTGCAGCTTTTCCCCTTGGGTCTCCACTGAAAAAGGGCTCTCAGGGCCCAGTCACACTAACCCAGTTAACAAATGTAAAAATAAAAATAAATAAATATTATACACATTTCACTTTTATTTTAACTTTTTGCAGTCTTAAGAATACATTGCTAATGTGTCTTTGCTTTTATTTTTCATGTAAATCTTATACTGTTCTGCATGTTATATTTTTGTCTAAATTTTCACATTGTTAATACTGTTAAATGTTCTACGCTTTATGGAGCTTTTCTCCCTGGCCTCCACAGAAAATGGGCTCTTAATGGCCCAGTGGACCATCCCGGTAAACAAATGCCAATAAATAAATAAATAATTTTCTGTCAGGATTAAGTTCATATCAAAATAGGACAGTCTTTGTAGTACAAGTAGATGATGAAATACTGATAGATTCAAATCCTATAACAAATACTGAAGAAAGTGTTGAAGGCAAACTACCTTTGAGGAGTTTTATTGCAACATTGTCCTGAATATAGACAAGTGACTTAGAACATATCAAACCATGCCCTTCTCCTTCAGTGTCTGGAGTGCCTCAACTGCCTGGATTGGTGTCGACAAACCCCACATCAGATTTGTCATGAGACCTAGGAAATGTCTTCCCTACCAATGAGATCTCTCCACCAGAATACTGCTGCATATAGAGATGATTACCCTTGCAAAATGGTAAGATGGGCAGTCATTTTTGTAAGAACTATAATTGGTTTGAGCATCCTTTTGTGATCCAAGGAGAAAAACTCTTTTAATGTCCCTTAACATAGGAAAAAAGGCACAAGCTGAAAGATGGCCACATAGACTTACAATGAAATTATGTTGCTTCCCACAATGGATCTCTGCTTGTATAAGATCAGCCATAATACTTACAAGCAAGTAAGCAATAATTACCCAATCCATTTCCAGCATACTATCTTTGACCATAAAATTTCATCATCTATGGTCCAAAATCCATCAGATTGCTTACTTTCATCCTGCATACAATATGTATTTATTTATTTATTTATTTATTTATTTATTTATTTATTTCAGTTTGATGACCGGGGAGGTCCACTGGGCTCAGGAGCCCGTTTTCAGTGAAGGCCCAGGGAGAAAAGCTCCACATTACATAGTAAACATTAAAATACAACAGATAAAATTAAGATTCAATGATACAGATACATTAAGATACAACAGATAAAATTAAGGCTTATGGATACAGGTAAATTGTAATACAGAGACAGTATGAGGTACAGTGGTTACATAGCATGTGAGTCATATATTGACATGGTTGGTTCAAAGGTTACATAGAATCTGAGTCTTGTTATGGCAGAATGGTAGAACAAGCATAAATGTTAGGGAGGGGGAAAAACTGAAAGCAAACTATTTACAATATTTACATATATACACAAGACAACAGTAAAGACTAAGTAAAATCCAGGGGAACTAAGTTGTTAGAAATAGGAGTAGTATGGAAATACAATTAGTATAGAGAGAGTAGAAGGCTAGGTGGGGAAAGTGCAATTACACTTCCAATTAGAGAACAAGTAGGAATGGAGTTGGGTTTTGAAGTTGTTAGGGTTTTTATTTATATGGAGAAATAGGGAAAAAAGTGCCCTACAATTTACGTTTCTGTTATATAAACAGGTAAACACCTTTGCCCTGTAACACTCGCCAGGTATCTAATGTCTGTAAATCCAACTCCCTCAGTTCCATTCTGGAATGCAGGACACAAAGCCTCTAATTTGCTGCATCATGAAGTAAAAAATATCCCTAGCTTATGCAGATTAGGAAAACAGTATGCATTCTTTGGCCTGAATCCACCATGTCCCTAAATTCTCATTGAAACCTATATGCAACACAGCTGCAGCATATAACAAAACAAGTCTTTAAATACCCATCACTCTCTATTTTCAATAATGTTTTATCTAAACATCTAACCAAAGACTACCTGAACTCTCATATAGTCAGTAAGAAGAAAACTGTTTACACTAGCTTTTGATACCCGACTCATATAAGGGCAGAAAATCTAATCAATTCAAGTATTAATCTATCCATCCATTCACAATCCCTTTTTCCCTTTTTTGCACATGGGGATGGGGTGTCACTTCAACAGTGACAACCAATTAGAGCCAAGGTTCACACCATTGATGGCTAGCCCGGCCACAGCTGGTCTTCTGTACCACACACTTGCATGCACTCTCACTCCTATGGCCAATTTAAATTGTTTACTCCACCTACTGCATGTCTTTGGAATGTGGGAGGAAACTGAAGCACCTCAGGAAACCCACAGAAATACAGAGAGGACATGCAGATTCTGTATAGAAGGCACCCCAGCTGAGAATCAAACTAGAAAACCTCTTGCAGTGAGGTGACAATGCTATCTGCTGAGTCACTAAGCCACCCCTAATATCACCTGACATATGTGTAGTTTCCTGTTCCTGATGCACAGTGAAAGCATTCTTAAGCTGTACTGCTTTATAACAACTGACTAGTTTTGATAGTTATATGGCTCTATATACAAGATAAATACCCCATGAGAATAATTGGGAATGCTCTACATAAAAAGGCTTAATTTCTTCCGGCAGGCTATTCTTCTATGTCTGCAAATGATGCCGGCAAATGCATTCATATCATCTCTACATCTCCTTATATGGGTATTTATACTGCATAGCTCTGTTGTGTTTAAAAATCCAAGATCCTCCACCATGGGAAAAATTAGCCTGGACCATCAGAGCATAATTAAGGAATACTTTAGAACAGTTTGAACTATGAAATGTCTCACTCAGCAGACACTACAAGGTCAGCTATACAAATCAAGTCACAAAGTAACTCCTTCTCTGCCAACAAAAGTACTGAGAGTCTTTTTCAGTTATTCTACCTTTCCACATTGCTTACAAAGTTCAGGCTGGCCTGAAAAGAATGTACCCCCCCCCCCCCGTTTCACAGGTATATGACATGGGACAGCTGCTGTTTTCCATCCCCCACCTTCAAATGAACCTATTCTTTACTGGTTACAGCCACATTCTCAGATTACCCATTACATCTTCAGTACCCTAAGTAAGACAACACTAGCAGGCAACCAGGAAAGTGCATTTTTTAATAACACATAGAGGTCTAAACCAAATTGTGATAACACAAAGCCATGCTCTGGTAATAGCCATTGCTAATAAACCTTGTCAAGCCCTGTATGCTTACAGCTAAAGCAGCAAGCCAAAAGGCTTTCAAGCAAAGCAAGACTCAAAACAGCACAAATATAGTTTCTCTCTGTGTGTGTGTGTATGTGTGTGTGTGTGTGTGTGTGTGTGTGTGTGTGTGTGTGTGTGTGTGTGTGTGTGTGTGTGTGTGTGTGTGTGTGTGCATATATATATATATATATATATATATATATATATCCAGAAAAATCCCTAGGAGCCAGACCCCAAATTCAAGAGATACACTCTGAATCAGTTCGCTTTAAAATAGGAGTGTATACTCAATAAAATGCTGGATTGAAAACAAAATATCCAAACGCTGAATAACTGAATCAAGTTAATGAATGTAATAGGCGTCAGCTCATACAGCTAGTCTTGTAAAACAAAAGTCACTTCCAAATACCAAAAAGTCCGTACATATGGAGGCAAAAGATATATATCCAAAGCGTTATACACAAAGTATAAAGTTTATTCAAAAGGTAAGCGCTTTCGCGGGCAAACACACCCGCTTCATCAGACCAAATACAAAAACCAAGCAAAGTTTAAAATGTACTCTAAAAAATCATTCTGTCCAATCATACGTAAGTTGAGCATGACGTAACTTCCTATGAGGTTACGCCGTTACATATTTAGCTAAAAACCTATTTTACTGTATAAAATGAAAGTATACATTATTGTAGTCTTCCCCATCCGCAGTGTAGTTAGAAACAAAACCATTTAATATCATTGCACTAATCAAGAATTAAAAATTAAATCAAAGCACAAAATATTCCGGACATACCCCTTTTCAAACAAAATAATAGCTCTAGTGTTAAAGATGTTTGGATCTACCTACATAATCTTATTATTCCCAAGATGCATTCAACTGCAATAGTGACAAGATATTAATCACACAACCAACTTGTCTAATTTATATATATAACCCTGTCTAAAGCTGAGTTTGAATCTTTTACACCTAGATCTGAGTTTGAAAATGTTATCATTCCCTATTGCCAAAATTTGAATTTAATTAAAGAATCAGTCATCAGTAATTGGAACATTCTTACCGTGGATGAACGGGTGAAAAACATAGTGGGCCCATCTCCCAGGTTTACCTACAGGAGCATGCCTAACCTTAAGAGTAGATTAAGTCATAATAAGTTTGATAGAGAAATGAGTGCAACCACCTTTTGTAAAACTAGTAGATGTGGGAGTTGTGCTCAATGCACTATGATTGATGAATCTCATTATTTCAAACATCCCTATACGGTTAAACTATGGGAGATTAGAACTGACGCTGACTGTAATACCAGGAATGTTGTGTACGTTGCCCACTGTATGTTATGTCTTGACTTTTATGTAGGCAAAACAAATAGATCTTTAAGGGAAAGGATAAGGGACCATCAGTAGTGTTTAAGGAGTGCTGATGAATGTAGTGCTATAGCTAAACATACGATCAAATCAGGGGATGCACATACATTTTTATTTCAAGTTTTAAGTGTCATTTCAGTATCAGAGAGATTAGGTGATATTATTAACAAAACTGAAGAATTAGAACTGGCCTGGATTTTGAGGCTTGGTGCCCATAGAAAGAAAGGACTTAATGAGAATATTTCATTAAAACCCATTTTGAAAAATAGACGCATTAAATAACTAACAATAGGGTCAGGCATTAGTTTTATTTTATTTCCTTCTAATACCATTTTGTAGCAGTGTTGCGTATGCACTTGTACATTGACAGGCCTGTGTCTGCATGAATTTTAGTATTATGTAGTTTCCATTTCATCCTTATTTAATTGTTTTTACTTTGCACTAGTTAGATGATTTTTATGTAGTATATTTATTAACTATACATGCTTACAGTAGCTAGATGCATTTTTATAAAATATCTAAACAAAATTTTCATAAAATTTCTTAGGGACTGTTGAATATAGACACCGACAATATTTACAGATGCTTAGTCTATAACTATAATACAAATATATTGATATGTAGGCTACTATATATATGTTGATTATCAAATTGATAAGTATTTTTAGATTTTACATGAATTTGTTATATTTATATGGTATAATTGATTCAGCTTGATATATGAATTCAAATTGTAGGGTCATTATATACAGAGATGTCTCTAGCTCATGCTATGGGGCATTACACCTTCAGTTAGTATTATTAATTCCCATAGTATTATTCTACTACCTATTGTTCTATCTCATATATTTATGTATTTTGTTTTTCATATGGCATGAGCCATTGCATGTCATATTTTGATTTATATAATCATACATCCATACATTTTGATATATAATATGATTCAATTAGTATAACATAAGTCTATATTCCCCTTCTTTATAGTTTTTTATATATATTTATATTTGATTAAGCATATTGGTTACAGTTATTTTACATCTGACCCTATATTGTGCAGTGAAGGATGGGAACTAGATATTTCATGGTATATTGAATTTAGTACCTTTTGAAATATATGAGATCGTAATATTACTCTATTTACTTATTTATTGTCAAAGTTCGCCAACAGGTCGTTATCTTTGACCCGCCAGTACATATTCATATACGCGCATATCTGGCAGTGTTAACAAAATTAAGTAGTAGCATAGTATTTATTTATCTATTCATTTTCATTCCCTAGTTTGAGAGCATTTACGCATTCATTGCCTTTGCGCCGTTACACACTAGCGTATGTGACTTGCCTTTGGGATTGACATGCGCATTAAGAGGTGAAGTCGGTACGCTGAGAAGTGATCAGCTTTTAGGTTCTATCCCATGCTAACATGGGGATTTATTTTTACTTCTTCATAATTTATATACTGTATCAGAATGGTATTTGGGTCAACAACGGAGACAAGGGACAGGGTTTCCTGTTTTTAAAGGAATTGACGTAAGTTGAAATGATCTATGTTTTATGAAGCTTTTGGAATTCAACAATAGATTTTAAATCCGTCGCTAACAGCTTTAGACAGGGTTATATATATAAATTAGACAAGTTGGTTGTGTGATTAATATCTTGTCACTATTGCAGTTGAATGCATCTTGGGAATAATAAGATTATGTAGGTAGATCCAAACATCTTTAACACTAGAGCTATTATTTTGTTTGAAAAGGGGTATGTCCGGATTATTTTGTGCTTTGATTTAATTTTTAATTCTTGATTAGTGCAATGATATTAAATGGTTTTGTTTCTAACTACACTGCGGATGGGGAAGACTACAATAATGTATACTTTCATTTTATACAGTAAAATAGGTTTTTAGATAAATATGTAACAGCGTAACCTAATAGGAAGTTACGTCATGCTCAATTTACGTATGATTGGGCAGAATGGTGTTTTAGAGTATATTTTAAACTTCGCTTAATTCTTGTATTTGGTCTGATGAAGCGGGTGTGTTTGCCCGCGAAAGCGCTTACCTTTTGAATAAACTCCATACTTTGTGTATAACGCTTTGGATATATTTTTTCGCCTTCATATGTACGGACTTTTTGGTATTTGGAAGTGACTTTTGTTCTACAAGACTAGTTGTTTGAGCTGACGCCTATTTCGTTCATTAACTTGATTCAGTTATTCAGCTTCTGGACATTTTGTTTCTAATCCATCACTTGATTGAGTATACACTCCAATTTTTAAGAGAACTGAATCAGAGTGCATCTCTTGAGTTTGGGGTCTGGCTCCTAGGGATTTTTCTGGATATTTCCTTACTTGGCTTGGGTACTTTTCTACATATATGTATATATATATATATATATATATATATATATATATATGTGTGTGTGTGTGTGTGTGTGTGTGTGTGTGTGTGTGTATATATATATATATATATATATATATATATATATATATATATATATATATATATATATAAGCTGTGCTACCACCCATGGAAAATCTCATATATTTTCAAAAAGGGGCTTCATACATATATATATAAAGCCAAGCCATACTGTACTGCTTTCACCAGACACCACATCCACATGTACTTGCCTCATGACAGATGGAGCAAGTCGGGGAATTTCTCCCGTGTCCTGGCCCTTAGTCCACAATTGACATATTTAGTGCCTCTGGGATAAACTGTGATTCATTTGATTTTCTCAGCCTTCATTTGCCTTCTCTGTGACCATGAGCAAGTCAATTAACTAGACATTGTTTTGGGGAATGTGGGTTAGCTTCCTTAATGGTTTGTTGGGTTGCATACCTGGTAACTACCTATTGAAGTCTTAATATAAATTGAAAGACAATTGAGCTACTGAGATGTAACCATGAAATTTATTCATGAGGCAGTACATCAAGAAAGAGACACAGTCATGTGGCATACAGCAAGCAAGGAAGTAAAGTACTAACTGCATAGCATTGCTTGCATTATATTCTCCAAGCATGCTGTGGTGTTTGTGTGTGTGTATATATATATATATATATATATATATATATATATATATATATATATATATATATATATTCCCCAGTACCTCCCCTGTCTATACAAGAAATAAATATTACAGCATGAAAAGAAAACCCATTTTGAGTGCTTTTATCCTGACAACAGATGGATGTCAGATGGAGGTCTTTCTTCAAAGCTGAGCATTTTTAATTTCCTGGTCATGACACTTTTTTAGGGAATAGTGCTATAAGAAAACAAAAAACAGAAAACAAAATATGATTGTGCGTGTGTGTGTGTGTGTGTGTGTGTGTGTGTGTGTGTGTGTGTGTGTATATATATATAGACACACACACACACACACACACATATATATATATATATATATATATATATATATATAAATATATGAGACATTTAAGGTATACATAGACAAACTAGATATAATTGCTGGGTCTCTCTGTGGAGGATGATGAATGCCTTTAATAAAATAAGTGCTTTCTTCCTAACTCAAGCAGGACTTCTTCAGAGTTAAAAAAATCAGTTGACACACTCCCTTTTTATATGAAATGACCAACAAATAAAATGAATCAAACAACTGATGACATCACATACACTATTAAAGTACAAAAAACAGTCCATCAAGACATTAAATGCAAAGCCAAAAACACACATAATTTAAATGCATACCACTATAACAGCAATGCATTATGTTAAAAAGTAAAACAAAACAAATATTGTAGAGGAAATATTATTGATTTTATTTATTTATTTATTTATTGACATTTGTTAACCAGGAAAGTCCATTGCGTCAAAAACCCATTTTCAGTGGAGGCCCAGGGAGAAAAATCTCCTCAAAAGTGACATAAAAATAAAGATACAAAGCAAATTTGTAACAAAAATGCTCCACAAAAATAACATAAAAAATATAAACATAGAGTAAATTTTTAAACAAAAAAAAAACTACATTGTCAGTTAATTATCATAAAGATGGAAGATTGTTACATGTGTATTAGTGTATAGGTGACCTAATAATATAGATGCTATATACAGTATGCTACATACATCATAACAAGAGTGTGCAGAGTGTGCCACCATTACTAGCTGACTTGGAAGGAGAGATTCAGCAGAAGGAAGGAAAGGTGTAATATTTACTCAGAGGTAGAGAAGTGATGATATGAATGGAACATATAGGTATTTCGGTGGTAGAGGTTGGTAAAATGACAGAGATATGGAATTAGAAGGATGGAGGTATAACAGATATGGTATGATGACAGAGTCTGCTGTCTATGGTAATCCCCAGTATTTTAGCATGAGTTACTATTTCTATTTGTGTCTTGTTCTTGAAGTATATGGTGAAATCCTGTGAGATTGGTTTGGCTGAGAATAGCATGCGTTTAGTTTTTTTTGCATTAAGTAGAAGTTGTGCCTCTGTTAACCAGGTTTCAATTGACGTAAAGGCATTTTGTGATAAGCTTAGTACATTGTGGATATTGTTAGATGATGTGATGATGGTGAAGTCGTCTGCGTATTGGATAAGTGTGCTTTGTAGAGAGGCAGTATGTAGTTTATTTATGAAAATATTGAATAGCAGAGGTCCTAAAATGGACCCTTGGGGACTCCTGTTGTATTGACTAGGTATTCAGATATGTTACCTTGCCATCTAACACTTTGCTGTCTGTCTGCTAAGTAGCTTGAAAACCATGTAAGGATTGATTGAGAACATCCAGTGGTTGCTAGTTGTAGAAGTAACTTTGGATGAGACACTGTGTCAAAAGCCTCCAATAGATCTAACAGAAGTACTGAAGTTATTTGGCCAGAATTGAGAGCTTTATTCACAGTGTCTATGATGGAAAGAAGGGCAGTGGTGGTACTATGTGCTAGACAGAATCCATATTGAGTTAGTGTAAGAAGGTTGTTATCAGTGAGATATTTCATAAGTTGAATGTGAATATATTTCTCTAAAAGTTTAGCTAGAGGGGAGAGAATAGATATGGATCAGTAGTTAGAGAGTTTTTTGGTATTGCCACCCTTGTTCAATGTAGTTGTGATTAATTTTTTCCATAGTTTGGGAAAGTTAGATTCTGTGATCAATCTAGTGATGAGGATACTAACAGGGTATGATATTGTGTCAGCTGCAAGTTATAGATATTCTGAGAGAAGGCTGTCGGCAGATAGGAAGCAGGGTTTTAGCTTTTTGAGAAGTTTGTACACGAGAGGTGGGAACAGTATTTAACGAGAAAGAACTGGTTATAGTGGTGTTAATTTGAGCTATATGTAATGGGTCTAGATTATCAGAGGAGCTGAAGGGAGTGTTAGGTCAAGACTGATTTATAAGGCTGAGTATATTATTAATGAAATGGGAATTGAACAGATGGGCTATCTCATCTAGATTTTTGTCTGGAGCTGGAGAGGGGTTTTGTGAGGTTCCAGGCTTAAGGAGTGAGAAGACAGATTTCCAGAATTTCTTTGGGTTGTTTGATTGATTTTTTTTTTAATCAGCAATTACTTGTTTTTTTAGCTAAATTTTGTAATTGTCTGTATTTCACTTGGGTGGCTACATTTTTGGTTTTGTGCCATTCTTTCCAGGTGCAGTCTCTAGAGAGCAGTAGATGTTTGGTGGTTTTAGATAACCAAGATGCGTGGTTTTGCTTAGTCCTCTTGGTTCGGATGGGATCTAGATTGTTATGGGTATCTAGGAGAACTCTGTTAAAGTGGTTTACAGCTTCTTCCAGAGGCAGTATTTTTAGAGGGGTTCATTGATAGATTTTTGCATATTATTGAACGTATATTGAGTGAAATTAGCTAGATTTCTAGATATTTTATAGGAGTGTGTCTTTTTGTCATGGGTTTGGGTTCTATAGGCGTATTCTGGTAAGTGATCACTATGAATGTTGGGCAGGGTACCAGTATCTTTGTATTTTTGAGGGTCTGTGACTAGAATCCAATCTAAGGTTGAGCTCTGTTAGTTGTTGTGTGTTCATGTGGGGCTGTACTAAGTTGAGTGTACCCCGTGTAGATTGATACTGTGTATGGGTGAATCAGAGATGAGGTCATTCCAGTTATGTCACTATCATCAAGTATGATGGTTTCATTGATTAGATTTTGGGTAGTCCAGTTAAGAAGGTCTTTTTATATTGGCATGTTTTGTCCTGGTGGGATTTACAGCAAAGCTATTGTTAGTTGTTTGCAGTTGTTTATTTGTAGGGTTGTTATGAAAAGTTCTGTCCTCTGTAAGGATAGTATGCATTTGGAGATAGGGGTTATTATTAAATCGTTGCAGTAGATTTTCACTAACCATCCACTTTTTTATGAGTTCTCTTAGAATATTATAACCTGGGGGAATGATTTCAGTATGTAGAATGTGAGTTTTAAGCCAGGTCTCTGTTGGCTGCTATATCAGGAGAATACTGTGAGAGCCATGTGTGAAATTTGGTAATTTTGATGCAGATACTATGTATGTTTAGTGTGATAAATAAGACATTTTTTGTTGAGGAAGGCTAGAGGGATTATGCCGGGAGAATAGGTCCCAGATTGGGATGAATGTCCCCACACTGGGATAGCTTTAAAAGAAGTGGGAGGTGGTTGAATTTATGCCTAGGTAATGAGTGGATTACAAGTTTTTGTTTGGTGTGGTAGGGTAGGAGTTTAATTTTTTCAATGTGTATACATGTGTGGTTGAAAAGGGAGGAGGATATGTTGGAAAAGCGATCTAAGTGGGATAGAGGAAGACAGGAAAGAGTAGGTGTTTTGTGTATAATGGAGGTAGATGGGATGTTGGAGGTGTGGCTTGGGTTAGAAGGCCTAGTAATAAAAAGAGACATATAGGAAACAAGGTGTAGTTTAAGGAGATCGCCATGGTTCAGAGATTAAGTAGTAGGAATGCAATATAAGTGAAAAAGAGTGGGGTGGGGGTATGATGAGTAGGATAGGATGGTGAAAAGAAGGTGGGGGGGTATGTGGTGTTAACTGGCTAATTGGTGAGAGGGAGAAGTGCACTGTGTGGTCTGTCGTTGACTCACTAATAGGTTTGGGGAGGAGTCTGTGTGAAGTATAAGAGTATGGAGGGGGTGAGTGGGAATGGGGCGTAGGGTAGGGGAGTTGAGTGAGCCCAAGAGTAGCAAGGGCAAATAGAGCGAATTGAGCCAGGTCAGTTAGACAGTGGGAAAAACAAAACACTATCAGAAATATCTATCTAAAGTAAAAACAACTGAAAGACAATGCTGGCAGGTAAGTCTGTATTGCTATAGTTGGACAAAAAGGTGGTCTGGCTGTACAGAAAAGCATTGTAGTGTTTCTCTCAATAGCCAATTTGTGGTTTAGTAGTGTCACACACAGAACATAGGGCAGACTTTGAATTGTACTGGGTCTGAATCATAGGGTGCTATGAATGCTTTTATTAGTTGTAATTCCTATGGTTAGACTTACGAGTAGAGGAATGCTCAGTTTACAGTAGGATCGCTGGTGAGGAGAGAGAGTGATTGGGATAGATTTAGCTTAAGTTCTTTGGTTGCATTACTACTGTGAACTCTGCTGCCTGCCCTGGCATTTATGGAGGGATTTGGTAACCTTCTTGGCAGTTATATGCTGGATAGGTTATTGAGAGGGAAAGCACGATTAATGGTAGAGCAAAGCTATCGTCATATGGGGGTGGGGTGCAGTCTAACTAATCTTAGTGGGAGACTGAAGACTAATGCCAGGGCATGAAAACTAAGCTTGACTAATTGGTTGATGTGTATGCCTCAAGGGAACTCTAATTCTAACAAGAAAAACATAAAATATGTTATTTTACTAGATATGAGAGCACATACTTTGCAGAAATCAATTTATTTGTTGTTATATTCTTTTTCTGTAAAAGTCTGTGCTCATCAGTGGGTGGAAATCTTTGCCGAGGGCTTGGAAGGGCTATGTATGCTTACATTAGGTTTGAATGCAGTAACATTCAAAAGTGCACAACGTGGCCCAGGGAAAAGCTGGAAAAAGAAAAGTAGCAGACAAAGATGCTGGAGAGTGTAGGTGAGAGTTAGGAAGTGTTACAGAGCAGCAATGATGGTTAATGTACAAGCATTTCACATGGTTCATTTAAAAGTGCAGTAACAGGTGACCAACACACTGATTCAACCATTTAAATGTAGATTATCTAGTTGAGTAAGACAGTTAGCTAGTAAGCAGTATGGGTAGAATGTATAAAACAGCAGTATCCATGTCAAAGAGGCTCAACAAACACATTAGAATTCACTATAGCAAGGCGGGCAAGTCATAAGGCAACTATGCTCTAATTGTCAAGTTGCTTGCTATGCATCCTTTAGCAGTTCATTTAAAATCCAAAGAGAATAAGAAATTCAAAATAAATGACATTGCCTTTAGTCAGTTTAAATCAGCTTTCATTCTAAGGCAGCGCTTAAGTAAATGCCTTCCATTGGTATCAATACATTAATTATATGCACTAGTTAGGTAAAGTTCTAGATAAAATAACATAAATTAAGCAAAACCTCCTTAAAGCAATTAAAAAAGACAAATTATAGGTATGTTAACAAAGATAAGTACAGTAGAAGCAGGCAAAAATAATGTTTTTGTTTTACTTGGCTTGCACACCATCCAACAGATGCTTAAGCTCTTTACAGCGATATGGGAATGTAAAAATGGTGCGAAGTAGGTAGACCCATATTACTAAACTTGAGGCAGGAAGCAGGGAGTATGTGGGAGTGTAAAATGAATGGCTCAGGTACTGCTTGTATTACAGCAGTCACAGGAAATATGTGCAAAAAAAGTTGCGCATATAATCCTGTCACCTTATGCATGCCCTCATCTTGAGGATACTAGATATTGAGATTAAATAATTTAAGATTTTTTTTATGTTTTTGTTTGTTACAGCAGTTGGTGTTTTGTCTGTCTGTAGAGGAAACTGACTTGCTGCCTGGTGTCATTATTCTGCCTTTGAAAAACTAATGTGATTTGTGTGAAGCAATTTAGAATACTTTAATATGTGGTAACTGTTTGAGTGGAGCAAATGCAAAATACACTGCATATCCATCATCTTTTATCATGATCAGATATCTGAACTGTATGCAAAAATTGGCTATAACTGCTGGATGAGAGTTGTCTGGATGAAAGACACCAACCTGTTTGTCATTGGCTTAGTTTACATAGTCACTGTCTGGCTTTCCAGGACTATAGTGAATTTCAATGAATTAAGATGTGTGTGTCTTGTGTTAAGCAAAGTTGAACCAAAAATGACAACAAACTACTAAAAAATCATGCTGAATGGTAACTGTATGAGGCGTAAAAAATATTTAATATCCCCACATAACAAAGACAACATGGTTTCTATAAAAGCAACACAATTTGTAAGCACATTTGTCTTGCAAAATGCAACACTTCATCAGACAAATTAGATCAATTAATTAAACCTTTTAAATACTTAATTTGAAATACATCATCTAAAAGAATGACCAATCAAATGCAACTAAACAAACAAACCCACCATATTAGCCGATCCTAGGGCTTAATAGAAACCAAGCCCCTAAATCTAACCAATTATCTAAAAATCTACTATCAAAGCACAATATATAAATAAATAAATAAATACTTTTTTATGCCTCATACAGTTACCGTTCAGCATAATTTTTCCTGTACTCTTGCTTTTTTTAGTAGTTTTTAAACAAACTTGAAGCAGATTACTGTGACTGTTACAGTTATTTAATCTTGTTTTATTTTTTTACCGCAATCAGACATCTGAGGTGTGTACAGTCAGTAGAGTGGCTACAACTGATGGGTAGAGAGGTCACCTATAGAAAAATGACTTTTCTCTGCTGTTGTTTGATCACTGCTAAATAGCCACTGGTACTAAAAATAGTGGTAAATATTCTATTGTAGTTGCTGAAATGACTGTAAAACTACTATTGTTATGACTTATGTTTGTGTTGTGTGGTTGCAGGAATTGTAAGTGTGATGCCCCACCACTGGACCAGTAATCAAGGAGCCTCAATCCGCATCACTGGCAACTGTGGTGGCAGATGTACACTGGGAGGATTACAAGTACACACACAGCATTTCCAGATGCAGCTCTCTGCATCAAGTGCAATTTCCCATAAGAGCATACAGAGACCACAGTCAGTCCTGGGCTGGTTTCTCCTTCTTTCTCCAGATCCCCAGCAAGACTCCCCACAGGCACAGCTATAGAGTTGAGCTCTCAGCTGAGTGGCCAAGCCAAGTAGCTGACACACACACACTTTGAGGTTTGATTTGCGCACACACACACACACACACACACACACACACACACACACACACACACACACACACACACACACACACACCTGGGAAAGTCTGGCACAGGTTTACTAGCTATGTACCATTTTACCCAGACTATAAGGTAGTTATCACTGCCAGCAGCCAACTCCTTAATAGTTACTTTAAGCCCTTAACAAAGGGTGTCCAATCCTACTGTGTAATATTAATATTAATACAAATTGTAGTTTGACCAAGATTAAGGCTATTAGGAGTGGCCCACACAATGTTAACAAATAAATATATAAGTACTATCAAAATTTAAACATCTCTAGACAGATCAGCACAATGAAAGGTTTAAATATATTTAGTAATAAATAATATAAGAATAAGAAAATACTCAGTATATATTCACAATGATAGATCTTTGGCAGATGCTGGAAGTCATAAAATAGTTACATTCCTTCACATTTCAAGACTAGTAATTATTTTACCCTAGAGACAATAAATACTGAAAGCTCCCTATTTTTACACATCATGTCTGCTTGCTGCATTGAAAACTGAAAAGATACCATATTTTATTGCGTGGACATACAGTAATTTAATTTTAGCTATTTTTCTGAAATTAGCCTCCTGTATTCCAGTTTCCACTATTAAAATATATACATTTTAAACAGTTACAATAGTGCATTCACATGTCTGTTCTATTCCAGTAGGGCACACTGTGGTTACAGTTCAAACAGCACTTTGCCAAAACCTTTTCAACACACACTTCTGTACCAGCAGTTTGACATACACATGACATACAGTTCTAATACATTTGTAACACAAGCATCTTATATAAATCATGTTGATATTCACAAATGACATATAATTATTTACAAAATTAAAGCTAGCTGTGCTGGCAGTATCCCCTTTCATCATAGTAAGGCTAAGAAGTTGTCCATAATTTCTTTCACTTTCCATTATAAACATCAGCACTGCAATTATAAGTAGCCATCTATGGTTGTCTGGCAGGAGCAAGGTGGGTGTGAAAGCAAGTGCTCACTGAAACAATAGTGCAGTGAGTAGTATTGTCATTTCACAGTGCATCGCTCTGGTTGAGCTGAGGTATTGGCACTGGTTCTTCTCTGTGGAGTCTGTATTCCTGTTCTTTGTATGGGTTTATCCATGTGTTTAGGTTTCTTGCACCATTCCAAAGACATGTTGTAGGTGAAGTGTTTAGCATGATAGGAATCAAACTTCTGGTCTCTTTTTGAGACATTCAAGGATTTTGTAACCAGCTAAAGAAGGATCATATGCACTTAACTCAATTCACTTATCAGTGCATTCTTTTAAATAGTGATATGCTATTAGCCTTCCGAATATTTAGGGTTAGAGCATTCCACATCTTTCCTGCTTGGCCATGGAAGGAATTTTTCCTTATAACTGTTCATGACAAATCATCCACAAATGATCCATTATTTCCAGTATCAAACAAATGTTTACATCCTACCCCCCAAAAAGATGACATAATATCATCTCTGAAACATTTGTACATGACTATAAGATCACCCCCTAATTAATCAGCATTTGATGGTAAAAATTTTTAAGTGCACAATCTATTTCATTTAAGTTGGATGCTTAATCTTCCTATCCTGATTTGTAAAAAAAGTCTGCATATTTTCTAGTGTTTTTATCAGGGAATTATTATATATACTAAAAGATGTGCAATACTCACTTATTGATTTATCTGCAGATTTATTAAGGGGAATAAGCATTCTCTCATCTGTACTAATAATGCAGCACAAAATGTCACAATAGAGTAAGTTCTTTGTACAATAGAAGACAAGTGGGCATCACTTTTTAACTTGATATGAACAGGTATACCAAGTCAATGTACCTTGCGCGTATTATTTAAGGCCTGCAGATAACAAGGGTTATTTATCCCAAAATGTAAATCTGTCAACTTTTTTGCATATAAAGTAAGATATGTTTTGACATAGAACAAGTCATAAGTGCATCCATAAACTTCAGCAACCTCCCTTGATCATTTATGTTTGTCATAATAGATCCTACTTTAGAATTGTCCATGCCCTTCCTCACATAGATGTTGCTCTGAAGTAGAAAAGTACACATGAATATGCTTGTTTGTCTTGTCAGCTGTTCCAGATTAAGGGTCGCCACAGCGGAACTCTGGTCCGCTAATGATTGGTAGTAGATTTTTATGGTGCCGAGTTGCCAGCCGAATGCCCAACCTTCAACGAAGGCACGCCATTCAAGTATGTCTTTCGAATGCCACTCAACCACAGGGAGGACAAGCAGACTCCACACAGAAGGCACTCCAGCTGAGAATCTAACAGGGGAACCTCTTGCTGTAAGGCAACAACGCTACCGCTGCACCACTGTGGCTTAAAAGTACACACGAATATAATAGATAAAATTGGGCCAAGTACTGACTCCTGGGAAATGTTATTGCAATAGATAAGGCTTCACTAATCCTTTCTCTGCCATGTTCTGGATTATTATAATCTTTTTTCCAAATCTCCAGAATATAACCCAAGATTAATGACTGTTGAAAGAGAATGGCTAGACATGGTTAAATAGTAACAGGAACCCATATCAAAAAAAAAAAAAATTACGCCATCAAGCCCACCTGCAGAGCATGATTTTATTATTTTCAGTGCAGACATTGTTGGCTTCTTATTGAAATGCCATCACCCGGAATGCTTAGTGCTGACAAGCTGAAAAAAAAAGATCGTAAACACAGGAGAAGAGTGAATGTCAAAAATCACTTTTCACCTTTAAACTTCTTTTTTCAGGGGGGCAAGTGTCCCTCTGCAACTCCCATGTGTGGAAAAGCCCCCCCACACCCAAACTTATATATGCCAACTTCGAGATCGATATACAGATTTCTCTACAGACGGGCAAAAGCAGGACCGGGTATCCCTTCCTTACTCTCTTAGGTGTTTAAATAGAGATTTTTATTATCTACAATGCTTTCAATCAAATTAAGTCAGTGTATACTTCTGTTGTTCCTTGTAATATGTCAAACAACGTTCTAGCTTAGTGGTAACATAACCTGCTTCTTTGAGTCAGTGTTATTCTATAAAGATCCCATGCATGTATTTTGTTCTTTCTTTCTTTTTTCTTTATCTATTGATGTTCTTCATGTTTCACTGTTGCAGTCATCACATTTGGGTTATCTGCTTGCAGTAGCCCTCAGTCAGCCTGATTAACAAAGTCTTGGGTCCTGCGTCGGTTGCTGTCCCTTCTTCCATGACATCAGGTCATCAAGGGTATAAAACATGCAGCCGACGCCATTACATCAGTCTTTCTTGCCGTGCGATGCCTGAAGCAGAAGCAGTTCACAAGTGCCGGTCGGCCAACTTCTGAAATTTTCATTCTCGAGTTTCAGAACCGAAGTCTTCAACAAAAAGTTAAGTACCCCATTGGGGAAACTTTTTATTGCTCTTATCCGATGTCAGTAAAAGTAAATAATTGCATTACTTGTGGAAAGCAAATACCTCATAAAGATTTACATTCGTACTGTATTCCTTGCCTAGACCTTGACCATGACGTACCTCACTATTGGTTTTGTGCCTTATTTAAACCATGAAATATCCGTCATTATTTTTGCTTCTAAATTTTTTGGTGCTCGGTTTAATTATCCTTATATGTCTTTGGTAAGCCATCCAACTATCAACATTCCAAAAAAATGCAAAGATAAAGACAGAGACAGGCCGCCTAGGTTCAAAGCTGCCAATGACGCTTCTCCTTAGCCAGTCACCTGTTTGCCAGTACTCAGTGAGACACTTTCGCTACCCCTGATACCTGCTACTTCAGATTCGCAGGCCTCTACTGAGACCCATTCAGAGTCCGGTATGCCGCGAGATGCTTCTGTTGTGGAATCTGCGGATGTCTCTACCTTGGATGGGTCCAGAGCCGCCGTGCGGGCACCGGCTTCTGAGGGTGTATTCAGGCGTACTGACTTGCATATTAAACTGATGCCATCTACTTCTTCTTCAAGGCCTAAACCTCGTACCATGCCTAGAAAACTGATGCCCAGACCGCATGGTCAGGCCTCTATGCCTAAAAAACAAATGATAAGAATGGCTGAAGACCTTATTACTTTAATCAGGGAAAGCCAGCCTTCCCCCTCTAAGATACCTAGGACTGAGTTTGCTTATTATACCTCTGACCAGGATTCTGAATTTTCTGTTTCTTGTTATGACCAGGATTTACCCGTATCTACCTATGAGGATTCTGATGCTAAGGACTCTATTCCCTCCGCTTCTCCCCCAGCGGATTTCTCTTTTGGTGAAACCTTGCATACTCTCAGTGAACATTTTCATTGGAAAGGTCAGGATTTCTCTGATTCTAAAAAGAGGCATAGGGATTTCTTATTACTGCCCCAGCACAGGCCCTTAGCCATACCTCCTGTACTAGACATTGTTCATGATGCCTTTTCAGAATCTAGCTTGGCCCCTGACTCTTTACCTCCTGCTCCCAGAAAACCAGACAGATATTACAGGGTCCTTGACTCTCACAAGTTCCTTTTCAAAAAATCCTACTGCAGATCCTCTGACCATTTCACAGGGGCACAAAGGTATTAATGCTACTACTGCCATAAATCCTACCCCCTCTGATAGAGTCTCCAGGGTGCTGGATAGATAGGGTAAGAAGGTATACACTTCTGCAACTTTAGCCATTAGGGCCTTAAATTGCCAGTTTCATATGTTAAAGTATCAGCAGCATATTATTGGATTGCTTAAACAGAAAATTATGTTGATTCCTGATTGTGCTGAAAATAAGGATTTACAGGATTTACTGCACTCAGCTGAACAAGTTGGAAAACATACTTTGCAATGTGGTTTTGATTCACTAGAGGCATCTTGCATGGCTGCTGTAACTGGATCTGTACTTAGAAGGCATGTTTGGCTTAAGGAGCAATCCTTGCCAGATCATGTTAAAGTGAAATTACTGGATGCTCCCTTAAACCAGGACCACCTGTTTGGCAACAAGGCAGAAGAAGTTCTTAAAAAGATGGAGAAAAAAGCAAGATCTATGCAAACTGTTAAAGATTTTTTACAAGTACAACCTCCAAGATTTAGTAGAAATTGGCTTTCCAAGAATTGGTTCTTTCCTGCCTCTTCCAGGCCTTCTTAGTCCAAACCCAGATCTAGCAGAGCTCCCAGGCTTCAATTCCAGGGTACGCACAAGACTAAGCAGTGGGGAGCCTCCACTTCCAAATCTGGGAGTAATAAAACTCCCCCTTATGGTAAACTGTCTCAATGACTTATTTTTGAAACTTCCAAGCACTTCTCAATTAACTTCCCCTTTGGGGTGAAAATTTGCTCTTCATGCAATGAACTCGGAACTCATTACCCAGGACAAATGGGTTTTAAATATAGTGTCCCAGGGATACAGATTTCACTTCCACACATTACCAACTCCAAGCTGATGGCCAGATCCACCCCCAAATCAATGGGCAGAGGCCCAAAAGCAAGTACTTTCTCTCTTAAGCATGGGGGCTATTCAATTGGTACCAGAAGAGGAAAAGGGACAAGGTTTCTACTCAAGACTTTTTCTGGTACCCAGAAAAGACAGTTCATAGCATCCTATCCTGGACCTGTCTACTATAAACACCTTTTTGGTGATTCCAAAATTCAAGATGCTGACTCTTCACCAGTTGCTCCCTATGCTAGGCAAAGATGCCTGGTTGGCAACACTAGACTTAAAGGAAGCATACCTGCACATCCCAATCAGGGAATCTTGCAGAAGATGCCTATGCTTCAAAGCAGGCTACATGCACTATCAGTTCTCTGCACTGCCCTTTGGCTTATCTATTGCACCCAGGGTATTCACAAAGTGCCTAGCTCCAGTCATTGCATTTTGCAGGCAAAGAAATATTCAAATATACCCATACCTGGACGATTGTTTAATTCAAGCAGAAAGCCAAGACATGCTTTTGAATCATCTGGCCTTTGTACAAAGGGTGCTAACTTGTCTGGGGTTCACCATAAATGAAAAGAAATCACAACTGGTACCCTGCCAACAAATTATATTCCTGGGAGCAAGCTTGAATACAACTTCCCAGATGGCTTTCCTCATGCCAGAGAAACAAATTCATTTGACAACCTACTTCAAACAAGTGGCCACAAAAACTCTGCTATCTGGAAGGCAAATACTACAAGCCTTGGGGTTCATGGCCTCCTGCATTCTTCTAATTCCATATACAAGACTGCATATGAGGAAACTACAATGGTATCTAAAAAGCCTATGGTGTCAACATTCTCAGGGTCTAGAAGCAATGATTCCTATCATACCTTGCCTATGCCTAGAGTTTCTTTAGTGGGAAGAGGCCTGCCACCAAAACAAGGGACTACCATTCACACTACCCCCTGCCGCCCAAACCCTAACAACAGATGCATCAGACTATGCATGGGGGGGCTCACCTGGCAGGAAAGTGCATTCAGGGCAAATGGAACCCAAATCAAATGCACCTGCATATCAATCAAAAAGAAATGCTCTGACAGCCTTCAAGGACCACATTCTTCCAGGACAATTAATGGTAAAGACAGACAACACCACTGTTATGTGGTACATAAACAAGCAGGGAGGTACGCATTCTTATCCCCTCTGCAGACTAGTCATGGCATTGTGGAACACAGCCCTGAGCTACCAAATGCATCTACAAGCTCAATTCCTGCCAGGAAAATTAAATACACTGGCAGACGAACTAAGCAGAAACTTCATGGACCCACATGAGTGGAAACTGGAACAAAGGATTTTCAACATGTTGACAAGCAAATGGGGGAGCCCAGATATAGACCTGTTTACCTCCCCCCAGAACTATCAAATGGACAAATTTTGCACAAGGACTCCCCACAAACAAGCTTGGAAAGTGGATGCTCTGTCCTTCAGCTGGAAAAAAAACTATCAGTTTATGCCTTTCCTCCTCTGCCTCTGCTCTCCAAAGTACTACTAAAGATCAAACAAGACAAAACAAGGATGATTTTGATTGCACCAGACTGGCCTCACCAACACTGGTACCCCCTCGTGTGCAGTGTTTCACTGTTGGCCCCATGGCACCTACCTTAGACTCCTACCCTATTGTCTCAGCAGCACCCTCAGCTTCAAACATTGAACCTAGCAGCCTGGCCAAATACCTAATCTCTCCTTTACCATCCCTCAGTAAACCAGTGATGGATATCATTTTAGAGGCAAGGAGGCCTAGTATTAGAAACTCTTATGCTGAAAAATGGAAAAGATTCTCTGCCTGGAACCAATTTCAAGGGATGAGCACAGCAGTGCCCAATTTACCTCATATTTTACAATACTTAACTGAGATGCTTCACAAGGGCCTGTCTTTCCCCTCCATCAAAATTCATGCCTCAGCCATTTCAGCTCATTATAGCACAGAACTTCCCCTCTTCTCTCATCCACTGCTCAAGCAGCTCCTCAGAGGGGCCACAATTTTACAACCACCCAGGAGAGCTCCAACTCCAGCCTGGGACCTTAACTTTGTATTGAAAAAACTCACTCTTCCTCCTTTTGAGCCAGCTGCTACTGCAGATTTAAAATTCCTTTCTTGGAAAACAGCTTTCCTTTTAGCAATCACTTCAGCAAGAAGGGTTCTGAATTACAAGCCCTCATGGCAGTGGAGCCTTTCATCATCTTTCATGCGGACAGGGTGCCTCTCAGGGCCAAGCTCTCCTTCATGCCCAAGGTGGTATCCAGTGTGGCCCTCAATCAGTCCATTAATTTGCCAGCCTTCTTTCCTATTCCACAGAACAAAGGGGAATGGATACTGCACTCCTTAGATGTGCACAGACAACTTAGATTCTACTTTTACAGGACTAAACCTCAAAGAAAATCTGACCAACTGCTGGTAGCATTTGCTGCAGGTGCAGAGGGGAAGGCTATTTCAAAGCAAACCATTTCCAAATGAATAGGCCATTGCATTTATTTCTGCTACAACCACCATGGAAAACCTATCCCACAGGGGATTAGACACCACTCAACCAGGGCTGCATCTACCTCTACAGCCTTTCTCAGAGGTGTTCCTACCAGGGACATCCTAGAAGTTGCTACCTGGAGTTCTGTACATACTTTTACCAAGAATTACCGTCTGACAATTTTCTCTAAATCCAGAGCTGGCTTTGCCACTGCAGTCTTGCAGGGCCTTATAGTTGGTCCTAATGCTATCTAAATTCCTCTTCCCATCCCTAGCTTTGGGAATCTACTCAAATGTGATGACTGCAACAGTGAAACATGAAGAACATAGTACAGTTGTGTACACTTACCATAAATGTAGATGTTCAAGCATATTCACTGTTGCAGTCCTGGTTACCCTCCTTCCAGCCCCCTTAATTCTTTTGGCTATACCGCTACTTTCCTTTACTATGCTCAAAATCTTTTTGGTGTATCTGCATTTTTGTTGGAGGTATAACCTTGTATATTTACAGATTTAATTGCTTCCCATTAGGGGGGCACCTGACATCGGGGGCAAGAAAAACTGATGTAATGGTGTCGGCTGCATGTTTTATACCCCTGACAACCTGACAGTATGAAAGAATGGACAGCAACTGATGCAGTACCCAAGACTGTGTTAATCAGGCCGACTGTGGGCTACTGCAAGCAGATAACCCAAATGTGATGACTGCAACAGTGAATACACTCAAACATCTGCATTTATGGTAAGTGTACACAACTGAGAAGGGTATTGCCCACCTCACCAAAAGGAAAAGGGTCTCAAACAAACATCTGTCAAATGCTGCCCGAGAACAAAGCTCTATTCAGCTCACGCAGCTGCGCGCTGCTCAGAGGTGACCTAACATTTTAGCGCAGCAACCAAACCCAGATTTAGATTTGAAACCTCAAAAAAAAAAAGATCCCCTAGAGCCACAAAGCCGGGGGAGACTTAAACCTCGTATACGGCTATTAATAGGGGCGTGCTGGAGGGATAGATTCATCACCCAAGACTCCCCCTATGCTGTGGAATAAAAAAATATATATGATGAGCAGAGAGCACGCTGGCCTTGTTCAAGAGAAATCTTGACCAATGGATGGGAGATCAATGTCACTGCTCAACAGAGGCACAGCAAAATAATGGGTATAGATAGCCTAGTATGAACCTATGAACCTATGAACCTATGTACTTTCTTGACCAGAAAGTTTTTTTTCACTCCTTTGGACATTGAACTGACCACAAGAGACAAACTTATCAACCATGGAGATGATAGTACAGTAAAAGTGTCCCACCAGTCCCCAGTTTCTACAGCCTTCAGCGCATCCATCCAGTATCCCAACTGCAGAGCCTTTATAACAGACAGATATTGTACTTGATGAATCTCTTACTAATAGCAATGTGGGCACTTCAGATTTGACATACAGGGGATCTAAGGCACGTAACTCTTGCAGAATTACTGAATTTATTGATGATATTTTCTCTGCAGCCCAGACTACATACAGGATAATTTGCTTTCTGGTTTATTTAGTAAGTACTGGCACAGCTATATCCGATGCTATTAGTATTTAATACTCCATTAGTATCCTTAGGCATCTGCCAGTTGACATTAAGAGCATTAAGGTCTTCTGTTATCACCTCAAAACCATTAATAAAACAGGCATAATGCAGTACTAAACTGTACTACATAATCTTTAACTTTATTAGGTCATCTCTAGAACAACGCCACATTCCTGAAAGTCTTTACTTCAGTTAAATTCACGGTCATGTCATGGTCTTCATCTGATAAGATAGTGAATAATGTTAAATTAGTCCTTACATAAATGGATACACAAATCACAGAATTCTTTTTGAAATAATGACGTTCTTTACAATCTGGAGTTCAAGGGTCCAGTTTGTATCACTAAACTGTTTCACAGATGAAAATTATGTTATTGGTGAGTGTGCAGCATGTCTGCGCATCTTGTGACATACCTGGGTCATCGTCAGGTGCAATGTCAGGATGTGTGTGAAAAATCATGCCAGCGTGCCAGGATGCTGTGTGTGTGTGTGTGTGTGTGTGTGTGTGTGTGTGTGTGTGTGTGTGTGTGTGGTGTGTGTGTGTGTGTGTGTGCGTGTGTGCGTGTGTGCGTGTGTGTGTGTGTGTGTGTGTGTGTGTTGTGTGTGTGTGCGTCTGTGCGTGTGTGTGCGTAAAATGAATCCACTGATATTTTACCTGTGGACACATATGATATTGCCAGGAACATAAACTTACATAACTCTTTTCGATAGCATTAAAACCAATTAGGAAGTTGTATTTCAAAAAATAAGGCATAAAATACATCAGAGAAAATCGAGACCTTCAGAAATTCTAGTGGCATGGTAGTTCCCACAACCGAGGCTGCATAAGTGGATTTTGATACATGCTTAGCAGTGACCTCTGCCCTGAGGCCCAGCTACTCAGAATATATTCCTGCTTAGAGGTGTGTACAGAAGGTCACTGTAGCTTGTCTGGCAGGCTGGGGATGATGTAATGTTTTTCTTTAATTTTTCTTCTTCCCAAACCTTAGAGGTGTGCATAGGTCACTATAGCTTATGTTAGGGATGGGGATGCTGCAGTCATTATTTTCTTAACTTTCCTCACAAATCTCAGAGCTGTGCACAGATGATCACTATTGGTTGTATAAGAGCAGTGTCTTGTCTAGGAATAACAAATTGGAAACATTACTGCGATCTGTATTTTTTCCTCACAATCAAACATGAGATGTGCATACTGGTAGCTATCTCTTAGGAGGAGGTTAAGGAGACAAATTGTTTGTATACTTCTGAAAGCAGCAAACTAAAATATATTATATTATGTTATGCTTGCTTTTTCAATTTTGCCTGCTATCTGATGTGTATACAGGTTCATAGGTTCATAGGTAAGTACTAGGCTATCTGCTCAAGGGCCTAAGTAAGCCAAGCCAACAAAGTTCCCTGGCTTATGCCAACCCAAAAAAGTTAATTTCCTGTACCCCTGTCGAGCGGAGCCACAGAAATGATCCCCAGGGTGTATTTCCTATTTCCCATCAACTCATTAAGATTTTTCTTGAAGAGTGTTAATGAGGAACTTTGCTTGACATAGACGGGTAGCTTGTTCCAGAGTATGGGAAGTCTCTGGGACAGGAATCTATCCCTCCAGCAAGTCCTGTTTATTGTGGTGACAAGGTTTAGGTCCCTAGAGTGTGTAGCTTGGAGGGATTGGGATTTCTTTAGGTGTAGCATGTCCAACAGCTCTGGGTTTGACATAGCTTTATATGTTAGGCAGAGATCACCTCGGAGCAGGCGATATGCTACAGAGTAAAGCTGGAATTTTTTGAGATGATCAGTGTAAAGCATCTATTTGAGGCAAGCAATTCTCTTTGTGAGGTACTTCTGTGGCCTTTCCAGCTGCTGCAGATGTCTTGTGAGGTACATTCCAAAAGGGGCATTGTACTCTATAATGGGTCTAATGAGTGTCGAGTAGAGGGGAACAATGACCTCTTTTTTCCTGGATGAGAACCCTTTTATGATGAGGTGTGCCATGCAGAAGGATTTCCTGACTACTGTGGCAATGTGATTATCAAAGAAGAGACTACTGTCCACCTGGGTTCCAAGGTCTCTTATCACACATTCGGTGTTAAGAAGACTGCCACCTATGTGGTAGTTCATGGGTACAGAGTTTTTACCAAAGGGGATAACATTGTACTTTTTGGCATTGAGCTTGAGGCCATGGCTCTGGCACCAGGCACCTGTCTCCTTGAGGCCCTTCTGTAGGATGTCCACATCATTTGGGGACTTGACTATAGCTCCTAGTTTGCAGTCATCTGTGAAATCCATTAGCCAGAGGCCTTCTGTGTTAGCCTGTACTTCAGAGAAGTAGACACCAAACAGGAGAGGTCCCAGGACTGAACCCTGTGGTACTTCACTTGTCACTGGTTTGAAGTCAGATTTGGAGTCTGCAACCTTTACAGTGTGGGCTCTGTCAGTGAGCCAGTTGGCAACCCATCTTATGACATAGGGATTTATACCTAGTTTAGTGAGTTTCGCTATAATTCCAGAATGGGGGATGGTGTCGAAAGCCTTGGTGAGGTCAAGATAGGCTGTGTGAACCACCTTACCCTCCTCTACGGCTTTGGTGACTGCGTCAAAGAAGTCAACCAGGTTCAGGAGTCAAGATCTGCCTTTCACAAACCCGAACTGGGTGGGGTCCAGAGTTTGGAGGTTACCAATGTCTTTGTTTATGAATTCCATGATGATACTTCCATGGCCTTGCAGACGAGGCTCATCAGGCTAATAGGGCAATAATTCCCATGATCAGTGGTGGCTCCCCCTTTGTGGCATGGGATAACTGTTGCTGTGCGCCATTCAGTGGGCACAAAGCCTGACGTGAGGCTATGATTGAACATGGTGCTTAGGTGGGGAGCTAGTTTGTTCTGAAGTTCGTGTAAAACGCAGCCTGGGATGTTGTCTGGTCCCATGGATGCTGTGTTTTTGGCTTTAGAGAGTGCTGCTTTTACCTGTGAAGTTGTGATTACAGAGACTCTGCATTCTTCATGTATAGATATGGGCCCTTTAGGGGGTGAGAAGGGGGTAAAGTTAGCAGTGAACCTATCTGCCGGGATGTTGGCAATATCAGTTGGTTCTGTAATTTTTGTGCCATTGTGCTGTAACTCAGAGCAGATCGGGGTATTGCCATTGAGATTCTTGACATAACTACAGAATGCTTTGTGATTGTCCTTAGAATCAGTGGCAATCTTGTTTTCATAGCTAGCTTTGGAGGATCTTATAAGGGATCTCAGCTTCTTGCTAAGGCTGACCAGGGAAGCTCCTCCAGTCATGGGATTTTACTCTCTTTTGCAACAATTTCTGTTGTAGAGTTTGTTTATGGCAGGGGACCACCAGATTGGCTTCCTTTTTTTGGAGGATAGCGTCTTGGTTCTGTTTGGGATAGCACAATCCATGCACTCGTGTAAGTGCTTATAGAGTGCATTTGTGTTGGATACAGCAGTCGTAACTGTATTGTCCATCTGCATGGGTGTCATGAAGTTTACTACTTCTGTTTTAAGAAGCATGAAGTTGGCTTTGGAGAAACTGTTTACCGTGGTTTCCTTAATGGGGGGGTGGGGGCGGGATGTGGATATCTAGGGTGATGAGCTTATGGTCGGATCTGATTTCAGGTGTGGAACACTGGTCACTCATGTTGGTAATGACTAGGTCTAGGATATTGTTGCCCCTGGTGGGGGTGTGGATAAGTTGATCCAGGGCATTGGAATTTATGAATTCCAGAAAGTGCTGAGCGAAGGAGGTGGTACATGAGTTGTTTTCCCAGTTAATGGTGGGGTAGTTGAAATCACCCATTATTAGGGTGTTTGGTTGAACCCTAATATTTTCCAGTACATCAAGAAAAGAGGAGTGGGAATCCTGGGGCATGGTGGGGATCTGTAGCAAGCAACAATTTGGATTGCAGTTTTGCACAGAGTTAGTTGCACTTGGATAACCTCGGCTGCATTATGCTGAGCAACTAGCCTGGAGGTGTGGATATTCTTAATGAATATGGATACACCTCTGCCTTTGGTGTTCCAGTCCAGGTTAGATGGCTGAAAAGTTTGGTATGAGTTATAGCCTGGTAATGCAGGGGTGCTCTCTGGAGCCTTGAACCAGATCTCAGTCACTGCACAGACATCGATGTTCTCCATTTTAAGGAGTGCCTCGAGTGAGTGCATTCTGAGATTTAGACTTCTTGCATTGAGTAGCATTGCCCGCAGTTTTTGCTTGCCAGTTGTGGCTGTCTTTTATAGGTAGGAGTATGGAGACCTGCTGTAATATGTACAGCAGCAGCAACTTAAAATGTATGACTGTGGCCATTTGTGTTTTTATATCCATCCCAGTCTAACACTAGAGATATACAGAAGGTGACTATCTTTTTTTTTTTACTATTAACTTTTATTTTGTTAGCTTTGAATATTAAGCTTTGGTTAGAACGTATTTCATCCTTGAAAAAAAAAAAAAAAGACTGAATTTCTTTCCTTAGTCACAATTTCAGTTCAGGCTATCACTGGATCAAAAATTTTGGGAAAAAAGCTCTAAAATGCCCCCTCAGAGCATCAATAACCCCAAGACTTTTAGAACCCTAATGGCCCCAGCCCTCCAGATTAATTCAATTACTTCCTCCCCAGTTATTGTAGTGCAAGCGTAGACATAAGAGTACATTGAAAGGATGCAGGAAAAAAATTGAAGAGTAAGACTGAATTTCTTTTTTAAATCATAGGTTTTGTTCAGGCCATCATTGGATGAAAAGGTAGTTTAAAAACCTCTAAAATGCACCTGGAATTCCTATGGCTTCCCACACCCTTGCCCTAATGTAATTATTTCTTCTACAGTTATTAGAGTGCAGTCTTACCTAGTTAGGCTGTGCTGAAAAAAATGAGTGCAGGAAAAAAAATTGAAGAATAAGATAAACTGAGAGAATAGTAAGAAAAAAGTAATCTGGAGGCACGGATGGAGGAAAACCAAGGGAGCACCAGGTGATGTGCATGGGTGAAGCTGTGGACAGAAATGTGGGCAGGTGCCATAGAACCCTTTGCCTAGGGTGCCATTTCATCTAAGGCTGGCCCTGTCTGTATCCCTTTAGTTTTTGGAGAAAGGCAGACTTCAATGGCATTTTGATGACTAGAAGAATGAAAGCATCCTATGGATATCTTAATAACAAACTGCAATTGCAGGGCTTGCTTAGACACAAGCTTAATATTTACTCATAATGCAGATGGTCAGAAGGAGACATGATCATGTAAGAACTAGCATACAAGGTGCTATCAGTACCAAATGCAGACTGCTGTATTCATTATGTCACTGAAACCAGGCAATCTACAATAAAGAAAGTAAACAAATCCACAAGGAAAGCATCCTTACTGGATTAAAGCTGTTTCATCAAAAGACTAAAACAATGCCCCCCGCCCCCACACACACACACACAACTTTTACATAGGAGGCTGAACTCCCTGCACCATGCTTTATCAACTACAATGTCCCTACATAATGAGAAAAACAGTGACCTTTGAACTACACAAAATAGCAGTCTTGTAGAACTGCACACACACACACACACACACACACACACACACACACACACACACGCACACGCACATACAAAATCTAAATCCATCTCATAGCATATAATTTCCAGAATATGAGCCAAACAGCCATAACTCCACATAAAACAGATACTTTATTGTCAGTTTTAGTGAAACAGACCATTTTAATACACATGGCACCCATTTATTTAAGAATAAACCACTGGAAAGATATTCAACAATAAACACACAATAAATGTGCCTCTCCTAAACTTTCTGCCTTTAACATGATTATATTAAAAAAGCAAAATAACTTCTGATCTTTAATTTAAATTAGATATTAACTTCAATAACATACAGTTAAAATAACACGAGCAGAGCACTTTTGTCTGATTTTTTTTTCTGTAAATATGAGCTATCCAGTATACACAGAAGTGAATTTTGGAAGTTCACTGCCATCTATGCTGGGCAGAAGGCGGAAAGCAATTTTCTGGTACATGACAAAATGAGGTGAACCTCATGACCTGTTTTGCAGTAGTCGTATTTTTTCAATACATGCAGACCTCTACTTTGCTTTCATTTAATATCTCAATTTATTTAAATATATATTCATCTAGTCTATGCCAGAAATGGTAGCAATCTGAAAAGGAGAATGACTAATGCAAACCATATATATGATTGTATATTTATGCAAAAGTAATATAGCATCCTTCTGTGACTACTTATTAAAATATTTTTCAGCACATTCCTCTGGCTTATAACAGTTCGTTGCTGGTACTTTAATGAGAAACTAAAGGAAACAATTTATATTGGCCATATGGCTTATTTATCTTTGCATGTGAAAATACATCTTAGAGCACATTAAGTTTCCAGTTACATTTATCATGTTCACACTGCTTAAAATACTGTTAATCTCAGGAACTTATCTTTGCACCTGTTGCATAAATAAAGGAAATGTTAAATGAGAAAGCTACACGTAGGAATGTTGTCTGTTGTGGAATGTTGGTGTAGCAGCACATTTGTACAAAGGCACAACCACAATGAAACAGCTGCAATTATTTTAATAAATCAAATTGGATAGCTTGCATTCCTAAGGACGCCCTGCAGAATATCTCATTGTGGGAGATCAGACTCTGAATGCATTTGTATTCACCTAAATTGTACTAAAGTATGCACATGAATTATTTTCTTGTAGATTTGTTTTGCATTCCACTTTGGCATTATTAATACAATAGATTTATTTAAAAGTCTGAAGTTTAGTAAATAATATATAAGTAATTAAAATAACTCACTATAAAGAAACGCTAAAAGAAACATGATTAGATAGCTCCCATCAAAAGTGCTAAACAAAAATCCAAACAATAATAATAATTACTGCATCTTTAGTGATGAAGGACCTACACAAACTATTCTATAAATTATAAAAACTTAAATGAATAACAATAACCAGTATTAAGAAAACTTAAATGAGAAATAAAAGTTGAAAGACACATTGCTACCACATATACTGAACTAAGACCAAACAATTTTACTGTGGTAAACTTCTTCTAAATGGTTGCTGTAACACTGCCACTGTCTACTGAGCTATTAACAGAAGTGATATGATTCCCTGTCATAATCAAGAAATTATGAAATACTTATTTTTTAATTTTGCATCAGAATAATAAAAATAATTTGGAGGTGGAATACAAAATCTTTCTATGGACAATAAAATTCTCTACACCCCCACCCCCTCTTCACAGAGGGCTTTAATCTCTACTCCTTCTTTACTGCTGTAATCAACTTTGAAGCTGTGTCAGCATAAGAAGAGAGGAATTAGCCTTGCAGTGATATGTCTCAAATGAATCATTTATGTATTTACTTATTACATTTGGTAACCAGGTAAGTGAACTAGTCCATGGACATTTTTCTGCCATGACCTGGGTCAAGAAGGCAGAGACAACAGAAACAATCATAACAAAGAATACACGTTGAATTTGCTGTAAAACATAAACCATCAAAACAAAACAAAAAAACAACATAAAGGTAAATCAACAAAAGTAGAAGATGAATTTTCAAGAAAACATGAGTATTTAGTCAATATACATTCCATATATTTTACTTGTATGCACTAAAAAAATTGATACAACTGCTACAGGAATTAACTGTAAACAGCTAAAATGAGACTGGAATGAATGTCTTTGTCTGTTAATAACCCAAACCTGATCTGAACAGATGCCAGTCTCTCCTTTATGGGCCAAGTCTTTTTTGTACTTCTCAGAATGAATTCTGCACATGCTGTAGTTTGGTTAAAATGCTTTCTTAAATATTAACAATATCCATATACTGTCTCCAATGACAGTGCAGATAAAATTAAAATAATACAGTTAAAGGTGAGCACCATGGTCATTATTTACAAAATATACATGCACAGTGTATTTTTGCCAAAATGTTCCAACGTATTAGAAACACTGTCAGCTGCAGTGTTCAACAAAGGAGAGCCTTCGCAGGATTATTCATCATTCATAGTTGCAGATGCACGCAAACCTGAAGCCAAATGGTATCTTTAGCTAGAATATGAAAAACAAGTACATGCATTCTCCTTGAGCATGTGAACTCTTGATTTCTGTCTGAATTGAACTACATTGCAGAATTGTCTAATATTAGCTGGAGTATTACTTCCATCAGTCTGGTGCAACTTTGCTAAAATTTCTTTCAATGATGGGAAGTTTGAAAGAGGCCTAATAAATGAAATTCCTTCAAAACCTTGATAAGTATAGGACCGCTCCCTGACAGCATACCTCTCAACCTCTCAGTTTTCACAATTATTGCAGGGGACCAGCCAAAATCATAGCAGAGGATCCAAAGTCATAGCACTCAGAACTTGCATATTTGTAAATTCACACCCCTGGAGAATGGGGACACCAAAGAGTGAATTTATAAAATTAGAACCCCTGTGGTCCTAACAGATGCACTCCTATATAGCGGTACTAAAATGTACCCTTACTGTACTGTAAAAAGATACACATGCCTGTTTTCTTGGCTTGCTATATGCACCAGTTGTAATTATAGTTTAGTTAGCTGAATTACTATAAAATTTGATCCATCATCCATCATTAAACACTCATTTATGTTGCAGTTAAAGGTGAACTCTACCAAAATGTTGTTTTTCTTTCCAAAAAGTGATTTCCCTTCCCTGTAATCCAACACTAAAAATGTTACATACAGTAAAAGTATTATTTAAAAATTGTTTAATTTGTTTTATGCATGAGCTTATTTGTCTCGTCATCTGTTACATCATGAAAGCTACTAAGAGTGGCATAGTAATTAGATTAGGTCACTTATTCTAATTACAGAGCCATTAATAAAATGATAGCTTTTAAACACTGGCATTTAAATGTGCCTTATCAGTCACAGATTGCCAGGATCACTCCTCAGATAAATAATATGAACCTCGTATAGCCTGGAGATTAACAAAAGCAAGGCTTTCAAGCTTAGTTTTCAGATGCAAATGAACAAGAAAACACAACTTGCACTTAGTTTAATTTTTTCCTTATTATAATTAGTTATCTTTCCTTTTAATCAAACTCTGCATGCCACAGAGAAAGAAAATATTTTCATATTGTTCTTCTGCTTGTCTGTCAGATTTCGATTTTGCATTTTTTTTACACTGTATTTTCTGGAAAAGGGCATGCTTCTTCAGGTGTTTTATGTTCGCATTGGGAGGGTGGCCTAATGGTTAAGGTGTTTGCCTTACAAACACAGGGTGCAGGGTTTGAGTCTCACAAGGGATAATTGGCTAGGCTTAAAATGGCTCGCAAGGGCAGTTAGCTTAGTGCCAACCTATGAACAAACCAACCTATGAACAATTTTTGCATTGCATACACTGTTTTGTTGAGACAAGTTAGTGATTTGCAGAGAGGAAAATTAACATCAGAGACTCTAATTCCAGAAACACTATTACAACCAGCTCAACCCAAGTTAACAACTATTAATCTCATGGGATAGATTTTTCACACTTGAACACTGAGCTACATTTGTTATATTGAAAAGAGCAATTATTAATTCAGCTGCATTTTCAAGTGTATCATTGAATATCCCTTAAAATACTGTTTCAGAAATGGTCACTAATAAAAATTAAAGGAAGCAAAGTAATGACAGATATGGACTGAGGCTGGCAGTCACATGCACTGTACTGTTGTAAGCTGATAAAGAAAGATAACAAAAGTAAATGATCCTCTCAGCACAGGGATTTATCTCTGTCCTTCTAAAATTACATCAGGGAGTGAAGGCCTTAACTGTAAAACAAAATCATGCCTATCAAAGGCAGCCCCCTTTCAGGCCATTTTTGGACATGACAAATTAGAAAAAAAACAGCCACTTACTTTGATACAGATACATTACTAATGCAGAAAAGTTTCAGATATGGTGAAAAATATATTTTTTCAGTTCTTGGGTATGGTCCTTCTTTAAATAAATAAAATGCAGGAGACATCTCAGTCTGAAACTTAACCAGAGCTCCAAACATTTCAACTAAGCTACATACAGCCAAAAAAAATTGTGCTCACCTGGGCTATTTAAAATTTAATTCTTTCTTTCCCCCAGAAAAAAAAGGAGCTTGCTTGTTATAGTTTAATACAATACACAGATTCAATTAGAGTGACATTCCAGAATTATGTTGCCACCTGACCAAAATGCTACCCTTTAAACTCTTACATTTTTGCACAAAATCATGAAGGGATTCACATCCAGATCTAGTGAGGTCATTGTTCCCCTGTACTCTTCACTTATCAGACCAATGATCGAGTACAATGCCCCATTCGGGATGTATCTCACCCGACATCTGCAGCAATTGGAGAGACCCCAAAAGTTCCTCACCAAAAGGATAAAGGGACCCCAAAATCTGTCATATGCTGCCAGATTGAAGAAACTCCAGCTCTATTCAGTCGGGCCTGCTCAGAGGTGACATGTGCCTGACATACAAGGCCATGTCCAACCCGAATTAATGGACATGCTCCACCTCAAAAATCCAAATCCACCAAAACCACTAGAGCAAGCGACTTAAACCTCGGATATAAATAGGACGTGCTGGAGGTTATCACTCAGAGACTCTCTATGCTGTGGAATAAAATCCCGGTCCATGTGAGGCAGAGCACCTCGCTGACTCTGTTCAAGAGAAATCTAGACCTGTGGCTGGGAGATCGTAGGTTTACCCCGGGAATCATCTCTGGGTCACTGCTGGACAGAGGCACAACAAACTAATGGGCACAGTATTTTTTCATATAAGGGGTGGCGTAAGCCACAATAATTTGGGCTAGGCTTATAAATGCCTTAGGGCAGATAGCCTAGTATAAACCTATGAACCTATGAACCTAAATGCATTGCAGTTTTCCACACCCCTATGTTCTTCCTGATCAAAAAAAAAAATCTAGAAGCTTTGTAATGTGTAATTACACATACACACACACCTTCCTCCACAAATAGATGCACAGTCTGCACTTAACTCTGCCAGCAATTTGTTCAGCACTGCATGTTATTGGCTTTTTTAACAATTTCTTTAGTGCTATTCAGCAGTTTTGTCCACTTCTGGTTCATTTTGATGTGATAAGATGCATGGAGCTTTTCTTTCATTGATTCTGTAACAGAGTCAGTGAAAGACTGGAAATCAGAACCTTAGAGGGGACGGAGCCTAGATGACTAAGTGAAACAGTACCTTTATGGAGCTCTGTAGCTATCATAAAATAAATAAGAAAAATATTACCAAGGAAACATTTCTACATAATTTACTTTCTGAAAATTTGGACTTACTTATTTCTAAATATTGTAATATTTCTTCAACCTTTTCCTGTCAAAACATCTCAGAGACTCTTTGGTTGACTGAAGAAATGAGCAATTTAAAACAGTTGCATGCAGGTTCTTCACTAAAAATACCAGCGACTAGTATCTTCTGCACTACAGATGTTATCTCTGAAAATGAATGGTTTTCAGGAGAATCTAGAGAATTTGAGAATAAACAGTTTGAAGCAAACAGAAATCTTCAAAGAAATGATTTAACAACATCAAATCAAAACCACTGACATAGAAACTTCTTTAAATGATGTAGAAGAAAGACTCAAGGAAGAAGAAACTCAAACAGAATTTTTGTTAAAACATAATACTTGATACTAAATAAAATAATTGACTTGGAAAATAGAGAAAGGAGATATAATATAAGAATCTTAGGTTTACCTGAAAAAAAAAACAGATGGGGATGATATAGTAACTTTTTAACATCCTGGATCCCAAAACTGTTAAATCTACAAGAAGTGTTCCCTTATAGCTTCAAAAGCGCACATAAAACTATAGGTAAACCTGTGCCTTCTTCTTCATCTTCTCCAGGATCCATAGTAATACAATTCCTTTCATTTATAGATAAAGAACTGATACTTAGAACACCATGGCAAAAGGTTTAACTGAATTATGGGCAACACAATATATGATTTGACAATGATTATGCAGCCAAAACTATAGAAGTTAGGAAAAAATGCTGAACTCTTGTAAAAACCCTAAAACAAAATGGTTTCAAAATGCAGATAATCTTGCTATATATCCAGTGGCGTCAGAATCTTTAACAACCTTGAAAAAGAAGCTTCTACCTTTGTAAAAATAATAATCTCCTACCTACTACTGAAGACATGGACTGGACTTCACCCACAATGAAGAAATCTTCCAAGAAGACTTCCTGGAATGACATGAAAAGAAGGAAAAAACAGAAATATCTTCAAATTTCACTACAAAACCTTCAAAGAACTCCTCAGACTAAACCAAAATATTCTAATGTATTCATCTGTCTTATCAAAATATCTATTATAAGATATAATGGGGCATACCATAAGATAATAAAGAGAGGAGAGAAGAAAGGTAAACATAAAGAAACAAAGCAGAAAAATGAAAATCTCAACTTATTACCCTCAGATACTGTAGTTATTTTTTAAAGGTGAAAAGTGGTGCTAACAAAATATATTTAATCATTTCATTTAAATAGAAATAATATATAATGTATACCATGATTATTTGCACTAGTTGTACTGAAATGTTATATATCACAGAATTAACATAAAGTTTATATTGTTCGATACATAACCTTGTACAACTTTCATACTAGATGTTGTGAGACATGCTAACAAATATGTTGCTTTATGCTTGGTCTTTTTGCTGAGCAAATGGCTTGTCATCTTATTTAAAGTAGAAATTGCTGGGGTTCTAATGAACTCAGTAGGAGTCTGAGATGAAAGAGATGTGGAAACCTTGATTGAATAGTCCTTCTCTCATTTAGTTATAATCATATGATTTATCCTGAGACATCCATCACATAAAAGTTTAGCACTATAAAGTGTTTCCAACAGTCTTTTAGTGCTGACCTCTTGAATGAGTGCTTCAGAAATGCTGTAACCAAACAAGAGATATAGTGGTGATGAGAGAATGATAACGTTAAGTCCAGTTGTGTACACCTTTTGTTCACTGGTATCTTGCTCTGTCATTCAAACCAAGACATACCAACTGTGAGCATGTATCATGTATGCTAATATTTTCCACAATCATTATATTTGTGTTTTGACTCTTCATGCTTACCAAAACATAATATAGTTTTACGAATGACTATAATGTGACTTAAGAGATTTTAGTTACACTTCCATTCCCATGCACAATTTAAATGTAACATCATCTAGACATTTTTGAACAAATCTATATATTCTCTATTCTAATATAGGATAGGAAATTACCTACTTTGATCGGAGTGCATCATGGTGATTAGGTTATCTGAAAGTGAACATATCCATAATAACTTTATTTAAATATCCCAGAGATAGAAACATGAGTCCTGTTAAGGTAATATTTCTTGAATAGATTAACCTGGTTACAAAATTATCAATTAAGAGAATTTAACACTTATTCAATTTATAACATATGTAGACCACTGAATATATTCAGATGGATTTTTATTTATTCAATCTTTCATGGCTTGTGCTGGTTTCACTGGGCAGATGGCCTCTTTTTAGGGAGTTCTGAGGTGGTAGGATTACTGTGTCTTTTGCTGGGTTCTGTGGGGCCCTTTATATCCACCTGGACAAACAACAACTTAAATTAGTTGAATGGAACATTCTATAACTCGAGATTCTTTGTACTTCTGTTTTGGTCTGGTAATCAAAGATTAGAGAAGCAAATGTGATGTGCCTTCCAACACAAAATGTTGAACTTAATTACAAGAATCATATCAAGGTGGTAGACATTGAGGATGGTATGTGTGGTTGTTTATGGGTAGATTTGTAAGGAAATGATAATTTCTGTGTCTCTTGTAAGGACTGACTACAGGAATCATTATATATTTGTAATAGGTTGACCTTTCAACATATTTGTCATACCTGTATTTTGAAGATATGACTTCTGTATACTTTGAGGCGGCTACAGTGGTGCAGTGGTTAGTCTTGTCACCTCACAGAAAGAGGTTCTCCGGTTCGATCCTTGGCTGGGGTGCCTTCTGTGTGGAGTCTGTATGCCCTCCCTGTGGTCATGTAGGTTTCCTCTGGGTGCTCCAATTTCCTCCCACATCCCAAAGACATGCTGTAGGTGGATTGGACACTCAAAATTGGCCGTAGGCATGACTGCGTGAATGTGTGTGCCTTCTGTGGAAGGTTGGGCACCGGGCTGGCAACTCAACACCGTAAAACTCTACTGCCAATCATGAGCGGACAGCTGATCCGCTGTGGCAACCCCTAACCAGGAAAAGTCGAAAGAAGAAGAAGAAGACTTCTGTATACTTTAGGTTTGTTATAAACTTATTTTAGTATAACCTATAGGCTTTCTGTTGTTAACCAGATAATTGGATGGGATGTATCTCAAGAGTTTTAGTCTATTTTGGAGGTGTTGAGAATGCCATCTCCAGCATGGAAAGAAAATACCAACACTTAAGTTTATTTAATTAACAATCATAATTAAATAATGCTAAAAGTAATACAAACTTTATTCAGTCCTCTGTATTTGAAATACTCTATTTATATTCTTAACATTCCATAATATTTAATGCAATTCTGACCAGCCTATATATGTATATGCAGAGAAGGGGAAAAAAGATGAAAAAGAAATTATGGAAAGAAAATGAGAGAAGGAGGAAAGTATCTTAGAGATTATACATTAGACCCTCATATTCAAGAAATTCAGTACATCTCCTCATGCTGGATGTGTAACCAAACCACAACTCCAATTCTATGTATTTATTTGGTAATTAAAAAAATGTAAAGGAGCAAGAGAGAGAAGAAAAGGAAAGAAAGGAAAGAGAGACAAAGTGAGTGGAAAATAGAAGAAGAAGAGGAATTGAAACTGCAAAGGGAAGAAAGAGACAGAAGAAGAGAAAAGTACAATATTTTTTTCTTTTACAGTAAACACGTTAATATCTCTAATAGTGATTGCCTATAATAATTTATACTGCATTACCTATATCACTTACCTTAACAAACATGTCATTTTGATTAACTATTGATATTCATTAGATACCAAAGACAGAAAAGGAAAATGTCAAAGGAAAAAACTTCAAAGACCAATACATGTAAGGTTCAGTTAAGGCAGTTTAATTTACTTGCAGCAAGGAGACAAAAACATGCAACTACAAGGATTTGTCTAACTACTAATGGGAAGTATGTTCATTCGTATACTGTTTTACAAGACATGGCCTTCTAAGCTGACGCAATCAAACACAACTTCAGATTTTCTGCTGACATGACTAGATTTGTGAGAAATGTTTCAGAAAAACAACCTGGCCTTGGTGACTATTAATCCATTTACAAGCGTCTATTGTACACTGTTACTTTTCAAGGTACTTTTCTAATACAGATACAAGCAAATGCTGACTGCAGTTCATATTTTTAAGCAGGCTTTGTCCTAAGTGTCTGTTACTTCTACAGCTGTGTATGTTCTCATGGCACAGCGGAACTTCTTGTCTGAGTTTCATATAAGCAGCATTGTTCTATTTATTATTTTCCTAACCCAAGCAGAAATCATCTGCTTCTCAGTAAATTTTCAAGGCACAAGCAAGATTTAGCTGACAATACAAGGACAGAAAGCAACTGCAGTTTGTACAGATTTATGCAGTATGAAATAGAATAAATGTGTTAACTCTTTTAGGCTCTGAATGCACTAAGCATATTACTAATACACACATTAATACATATTTTTCTAACATTTCCCCCCTATTAATATTTTTACTCTACTTTTAAAATAAGCATAAACAGTGTGTTTTATTCTCCTAACCTCTTCCACTTAGGATTTGCAGTTAAGAGAGTCATTCAGTTTAAACTTATGAAAGCATTTTCAGTCTTTTAACAGTTCTTCAAACTCAGTACTTGATATAAGGTTTCAGAAACCAACATGTCTATAAGGTCTTTAATCAGTCTTTTCATGCAGGGGATACCACAACAAACACATACTCCCAGTAGGAGCATACCTACACAAATGGCAATCAGGATATTCATTAGGATGGTACCCCACCCCCCAAACCATTTCTGGGAAAAGTCCGTCAGTGGGTTTGGGCCTGGTTTGCTCATGGCCGACACTTGCTGAATTACCTTAAGATGATTGTCTATCTTGTGTTTATGGTCAGGAATATAGGAACAGCATTCTTCTTGGATTAAAGTGCATGTACCACCTCTCACCGCTAGGGTGAAGTCGAGACCCATGCGGTTTTGGAGCACAACAGTTCTCATAGCATTCAGTTCATCAGTCACCAATTCAAGAGCAGAAAAAATTGCGTTGCTCATTACTTTGAGAAGTTTTGACAGTTTTCTCAGCTCCCAAAATCGATTTCACTGCTCCATATGCTGGGGATATGCCTGCCCATGATATAACGCTATCACTCAAGTCCATATGTGTCAGCCCTTTGCCTAGGGAATGATGGTCTTTCCAACGAGCATTGATTCATCCCACAGGATTCTCAGGTTTCTTGATGACCTCTTGGACATTTTGAATTTTTCCATGAGGCAAAACTGCAGTGTGTCGTATGGCTGGAACCAGGTAACCCAAAAATCAACTGCCGGACCAATTCTCAGGTAACCATTTGTATGCCTTTCTGCCACACACAAAATAACAGCCCTATACTTTAGTAGTAACCCTGCTATAAATATACACTCGCCCTGCATGAAACATTTTTCTATCAATTATAGACAGCTGTTTATAAAGAACAGAATTATGTTTTACTTCATCAAGTGTTTTATGCATCAATCCAAGAAATGAATCATTGTTTGTATTACAATAAAGATCTACTTTGTTTCCTTTAGTATAACATCTATAAGGAACAGTCACATTGCAGTTTCTCCAACCCACCTGAACAGTATCATTTTTATAAAAACACACAGTTCCTTTTTGTGGAACAGACAAGTGAAATGCTATTTTATCTTGCGCTGTAATGGTTGAGGTATCATAAAACAAGTTTTCCCAGGTCTCATTGACCCATAGGGGGACCGAAGTCATTAATAACCCACTGTATGCTGTAGGCAAGGCTGTGCAAATCCAGCAATTCGAAACATTGAAAGTCTCAGCATACACATATTTAATTGCCTGGTAAGTGTTAAAGTTTGGATGCCAGTTTATGAGTAACGCTTTGCGTTTATTCAGTTCAGTCTGTGTGGCTGGGAAAAGGAAAGGCCACAGCAAAAAGATTATTGTCACAAATACAGTTAACAGGATGATTATGCAATACTTCTGAGGAAAGGGTTGTTCTGCATTCCTGTTTCTTCTGGACTCTTACCATTTTTACTCTTGGCATGTAACAAGATTTTTGTCCAGTTCAAAGTTTTTAACTAATTCACAGTGTGTCAGGTGGATCCAAGAGGCACGTTTCGCTATCTTGACTGCAGTGGGTGTTGACAAAAGCACTTGATATGGACCTTCCCACTTTGGAGATGCCCAGTTCTTTCTCTTAACTACCTTCAGCCAGATCCATGCTCCAGGGGCCACTGCCACTTCTGACAGTCTGGTTCGTTCTTTATCTGAAACAGAATTTAACTGCAACAAATGTTTAGAATTTAATAACTTACACATATACTCTGCTAATGTACCATCAGCTTCCTGGTCTGCAGGCATGAGAGATTTCCACTGAGGTATATAATAATTCCTTCCAATGAGCTTTTTGAAAGGAGTCAATCCTTTTGCATTTGGAACAGTTCTCAAACTCAACAGTGCCAGGGACAGACAGTACACCCAATTTCTCTGTGTTTCTGATATTAACTTTATTAGCTTACTCTTTAAAATCCCATTATGCCTCTCTACTAGCCCTGCTGATTGCGGGTGATATGCACAATGATTCTTTAAAGAAATTCCGAAAAATATACTTAGCTGTTGTATGGTCTGATTCACGAAGTGCGTGCCATTGTCACTGTAGATCCTTTCCGGACTACTGAATCTAGGGATGATTTCTTTGACAAGGACTTTGGCCACCATTGTAGCATCTAGATTTTTAGTCAGAAAGGCTTCCACCCATCTGGAAAACATATCTACAATGACAAGACAATACTTCTTATTTTCACATTTATTCAACTCTATGAAATCCATACAAATAGTATGAAACAGATACGGTGGTGTAGGGAAACTCCCTTGCTTGGGCTTTAGCGCCCCTTGTGCATGATGTTTATTACAAACGTGGCATACTGCACCAAATTTTTTAGAGTAATTTGAGAAGTCATATGTCATGAACACTCGGTGCACCAGCTGTACCATCCCCCCTGTTGAGACATGGCTCTGCCCATGGCTCAACAAAGCTGCATATCTAAACAAATTAGATGGCAATATCAGTTTCCTTTCTTTAGAGATGTACAGCCCCTTTTCAAAAATTGCTCCTCGTTTTACCCATCTTTGTTTTTCAACTTTCATAGTAAGTGTCTGCATTGTTTTTAACATTTCTAAGTCTAAAATCTCAGAGGGTTGTAGTTCCTCATTCAAAAGAAATGCTTCTGAAGCTGCCTGCTTTGTAGCTGTATCAGCTCTCGCATTATCTTTTGAAATCCTGTCCTGTCGCTTGGTATGAGCTGTGCATTTACAAATAGCTACTTTCTGAGGTAACTGAATAGATTCTAAAAGATCTAAAATAAACTGTGCATGATTAATCGGTTTGCCAGTAGATGTTATCATTCCTCGATTTTTCCACTGTTGCGCAAAAACATGTACAGTAGAAAAAGCGTACTGGCTGTCAGTAAAAATGTTTTCACATTTACCCTTTGCTAAGGTACATGCCCGTGTCAAGGCAATCAATTCTGCTGCCTGTGCATATAAACTGTGTGGTAAAGATTTTGCTTCTATAATGTCTGTGTCAGAAACTACTGCATATCTTACTAAGTCCTGTCCTGCAGGACCCCTTTTGCATGAGCCATCCACGTAGTATGTCACCTCGGCATCATCCAAGGGAACATCCGTAAGATCTTTTTTAGGTAGTGTCTTTTGCTCAATCACCTGCAGGCAGCTGTGTGGTGTGCCATCTGCAGGGGTTAGGAGTAAGGTAGAAGGGTTCAAAGTCATACGTTTAATTGTCATGTGAGGTTGGCTCAACAATATAGTCCTACAGGAAAGATGCCTAGCAGGGGAAAGATATGCTACCTTCTCTTGCAGTAAAATAATCACGACTGCATGAGGCACTCTCAATGTGAGAAGGTGGAACAACACTACTGAGGCCGAAGCCTATACTGCCATTACAGCTGCAACTACTGCTTGTACACAGTGAGGTAAAGCCCATGCCACTGGGTCCAGTTGTGAAGATTAATAAGCAATAGGGCATTGATTGTCCCCATGCTGCTGTGTTAACACTGATGTCATATAACCTTGCTTACAATCTACAGTTTGGAAAAAACGTTTATGATAGTTCAGTAATCCCAGAACTAATGAGGATGCTATTAACTGTTTCAGTTTACAGAAAGCAGATTCTGCTTCTGATGTCCATTGTAACAAATCCTGTGCTGCCATAGGCTTTTTATAAATCAAGTTAGTCAGCGGTGCAGATTCCAAGGCATAGTTTGGAATCCAGCTCCGACAAAAATCAGTTGTACCCAGGAAGGACATCATTTCCTTCTTGGTAGTGGGTTTTGGTACTTGCAAAATCGCTATTTTTCTATCCTCATCTAATGTCCTACCCTCCTTGGATATTACATATCCTAGGTATTTAACTTGTTTTTTCCAAAGCTGCAGTTTATTTTTGTTTACTTTATGTCCTTCAGTGGCTAAAAATCTTTACAATCTTGCTGGGTGGGGGCTGCCAGCAGGATATCATCAACATAAAGCAAACTCTGACTACCTCTTGGTGGGGTAAATCCCGCCAAGTTACTTGCCATTTCTTGTGAGAATATTGTTGGACTTTCACAATACCCCTGTGGTAGTCGCGTATATGTCTTCCTTTTCCCCTGAAATGTAAATGCAAACCAATGCTGGCTGTCAGGGTGTATCAGTATCGAAAAGAACGCATTGCTAATATCTACCACAGCAAAATATTTCTGTTGAGGTTTTAAATCATTCAACAGGGTGTGTGGGTCTGGCACCGTAGGTGCCCTTGGTATTACCGCGTCATTTACAGCTTGTAAATCTTGGACCATACGCCACTCCCCATTCGCTTTCTTAACAGGAAATAAGGGTGTGTTACATGGTGAATCAGGAGATTCCACCAGCACCCCTCCCTTAAGTAAAGCTGCTATAATAGGCTTGATTCCTACCTCTGCATCTTTTCTTAAGGGATACTGTCTCTTTTGTGGTCTAAATGCTGACTTTGGCGTAATAGTAACTGGTCCCGCTGTACGAATAAGTCCTACATCTGATTTTCCTGTTGGCCAGAGAGTTTCTGGTATATTCTGTAAGACATTCTCTTCCTCCTTCAATAGGAGTGCTAATCAGCTGTCCTTGCTAGACTGCAAGTGTACAGCTGGGCAGGTCTGAGTTATCCAATTCAACTTCTGCATTTGTATTCCCTTTTCTGATAGTTCTAGCTCTGTCTGTTTCTCCCATTTCGTGACTTTTTCTCCCAAGTCTATCCATTTTACATTTTTGTCCTTAGTTAAGCTAACTTGTGGTAATCGATTAGATTTGTAAAGTGCAAAGAACTCCTGGGGCAATGAACAGCTGGCTACACTGTTCCCTTCTGTGTCCCAGTACAGATTACACAATACTAATCTGTTTGCACGATTTCTAAACAATTCTTGCTCATATTCCTTATCAGGTCCTGGTGTGTTACAATAATACAGAGTACAGTGCAACAAATGCTGTTTATCAATGTCAAGGGAGGGGAACTTGCTGATGGCTACATTCATCAACTCTTCGGTCACTGTCCCTGGACCAGTCGTAACCAAGTCCTGGCTGTACCAATAATATGTTTTACCCTCCAATTGCACTGCAAAGGTATCAATTTGCCACTGTGCTTCCATACCCTGCATGGTTGGAACTACTGCTATACCAAATAGCTGCATAAGGTCTCTGCACAAGAGGTTTACTGGGCATTTTGCAGAAACAACAATTTTGCTTTTCTGGGTCAATCCTGAAACAGGATCAGTTATCACAATATTATGGGAGAGGGGCTCCCGATACAGCTGTCCATTAGCTGCTTTCACTAATATGCAATCAGGTGACTCTGAGTTCTCTGGCAGTTTGGAGGGATGTATCAGAGTCCGTGAGGCCCCTGAGTCACACAAAAATGTGACTTCCCTCCTTTCTACCAGGAGTGTGACTTCTGGTTTTGTGTCTGCTAAATAGAGCTCTAAGCTCAATAAAGCCAATCCAATATTTCATTTTCTTCACTATCCGTGACTTCTTGCACTTCCTCTATGTCTTCTGTCATATTCTCTACTCCCTCTATCACATACTCATTTGCCCTTTCTCTGCTATCCCCTTCTAGTGATTCCTGACTACCATATAGTCAGTCCTCACCCTCCTTATCTTCCGTGGTTGCCTTCTTGTTTTTCTTGAAATCCCTTGCCAAGTGTCCTTTCTTACCGCATTTAAAACATTCACCCCTTTTCTTTCGCCCTTCAAAGTCCTCTGATCATTGATCAGATTGTTTGTTTCCCTGTGCATTTCTCTTGCCCTTTTTTCCGGACTGTACTACATAAACTTCTGCTCCGTCTTCTACAGAAAATACTTGGGCCTTCTACTTCTTTTTGCTATTAAAATGTCTTTCGGCATGCCTAGCATATTGAAGCAATGACTGTAATCTGCTTGCATGATGATCTACCATGTGTTTTGTAATAAAACTGCTTATGGGTGCAATACTGCCTTTCAAAAATGCATTCTTTAACTGCTGCTCATATGGGGAATCATGTGTCTGGTCTTCAGGAACCTGCATTCCACAATGGTTATTAAAACATTCTAACAGTCTGGCATAATATCTGTCAACAGTCTCACCTTCTTGTTGGATGCATTGATTAATGCAAGTCCAGTCTGCCCTAGGCTTCCATTTCTCAGAGATTCGGTCTGTAAGACCTTTCACTCTGTTGTCTAACTCTGCGCTACTATGTGGGAGGGGCCTGAGCGCAATATCATGGGGATTCCAGTCGCCACTAATCATGTGCCAATCTGGTCCCACAATTTGTCTGACTACTTTTTCTACCTCTTCTCTGTTTAAATTATAACTCAACCTCATTCCTTGTAAAACTTCTAAGAACTTTCTAAAATTAACTTTTGGATGGGGAATTCCCTCAGGGGCTTTCCGGATGTCTTCCGGAGTCCAGGCTCTATACACTAGAATAGTTGGGTCCTGACCTTCTTGCCCTGCCTGAGGATTAGGCACTTCTATAAGTGGGCATATTTCTTCTTCACTCATATATCATGAATTTCTACCCATTTGATATAACTCAATGTCCCCTTTTGAGTTTCCTGCCCGTGTTCGAGACCTGGTCTCGACGGGATCTCTAACAAACAGTATTGCTTTTGTAGTGTCTCTACTTACAGTGATAGCAGGATATCGCAGGGGTGGCCTAACTTGTTCACTTGCCTCATATTCTGGTAAGGGAGGTGGAGGGGCTGATGCTATTACTAAGTTATTATCCTCTTTTAGAACATTGCTTTTGAATTATTACTCTTTTGTTCCCTTCGGTTTACTTCCTCAATCCACCTGTGTGCCTGAGGAATTCCTAAATGACGTTGCTTCTTTACCTGACCTCTAGAATCAGTTTTAAGCTGTTAGACAAGTTTGACAAGCGAGGATTTCTCTAGTTTACCATCAAATTCATATTTATTAACCCATTTTGAGTAATATTTAATATTATCAGCACGCTGTGACTGCATGTATTTTGCTTCTTCGGTTAACGGCGGATTTTGGGACCTTTTTGTACAATTATTACCCATTTTATTCTACCCTTTTAATCATTACGTAACACCTTATTTTTACGTGGTACCACGGATATTTTTATAGTCTCTTCAGAATGACTGCCTACCTGCTCTGTTTCCCTGATCTATGACAAGACAGTAATCTTTCTGACCCTGACTTATAAACAAAGTCTCTAACAGAACAAATACAAATCTAGTCCCTGATCTAAAACAGAAAAAGAAGGTAGATTCACGTTACCTGAGCCTTTGTGATGATCCCGTCCTTCAGTCGCAGATCAGAAAGTGTCTGGCCTCTTTTGTACGACAATTCAGTCAGAGGACTTTTCAAATAAGAAGAACTGATGTGGCTTCTTCCCCGTACGGTTTCAAGCCACTTGGCCTCTCTGATCTGAGGCGAAGTGAAGGTTTCCAGTCCGAAGGACCAATCTGTCAAAGGAAAAAACTTCAAAGACCAATACACGTAAGGTTCAGTTAAGGCACTTTAATTTACTTGCAGCAAGGAGACAAAAACATGCAAATACAAGGATTTGTCTAACTACTAACAGGAAGTATGTTTATTCTTATACTGTTTTACAAGACATGGCCTTCTAAGCTGACGTAATCAAACACAACTTTAAGCATTGCACTACAATAGGTGTTACTTCAGATTTTCTGCTGACATGACTAGATTTGTGAGAAACTTTTCAGAAAAACAACCTGGCCTTGGTGACTATTAATCCATTTACAAGCGTCTATTGTACACTGTTACTTTTCAAGGTACTTTTCTAATACAGATACAAGCAAATGCTGATTGCAGTTCATATTTTCAAGCAGGCTTTGTCCTAATTATCTGTTACTTCTACAGCTGTGTATGTTCTCATGGCACAGTGGAACTTCTTGTCTGAGTTTCATATAAGCAGTATTGTTCTATTCATTATTTTCCTAACGAAAGCAGAAATCATCTGCTTCTCAGTAAATTTCCAAGGCACAAGAAAAATTTAGCTGACAATACAAGGTCAGAAAGCAACTGCAGTTTGTACAGATTTATGCAGTATGAAATAAAATAAATGTGTTAACTCTTTTAGGCTCTGAATGCACTAAGCATATTACTAATACACACATTAATACATATTTTTCTAACAGAAAACATTTTAGATTAAAAGAGAACTTAGTGAAACATGTTAATTTACAGGTCTCCATTTTATTATAGTCTGGTTCTAGGCACACATTCTTGTATATCATTCTAAACTTTACTTGTTTTAGGCAAGAGAGTGAGTGAATGATAATCTAGTATTATTTCCTATTACTAGACAAGGAATTCCAGAAATTCCAAGTATATAAAATTCCAAATATATAATGAATCTATTTTATTTAATTATTTACTGTCTTTATACATGTTTTGTCATGCTTGAAAGTTTATCTCATCCTTCAAAAAAATCAGAAGAGTCAATCAATTATTTTACTCATTAACATTTGTTTGTACACCAAATTACTCTTCTAAGTAATTCTAACTTTCTTCATGGCTTTAACCTTGATATCATTAAACATCAATGGAATAAATATTCCAAGGAGAAGATTAAATTTACTTTAATATCTAAACACAAATAGTGATCAAGTTATATTTCTCCAAGAAACACATACTGACTATTCAGGTAAACATATTTGGAATTTCAATAAATATAAAGTCTTGCCACAATCTACATTCAAATCTAAAAGCAGAGGAGTTAGGATATTGTGGAAAAACAATCTAATCACTTACAAATATGAAGATCAAGAAGGTCTATTGTCTCTCATAGTAATACATTATAATAATAGACTATAGACTTTAGCAAATCTTTATTGATTTCCTGGAATGGGTCAAAATTTAGCTAAAATACTTCTGGATATCATAATCATCAATCTTAAAAGCAACTTAATATTGGGTGATGAATTTGATTGTCTACTAAATGATTTAGACTCTGGAGGAAATTGAGACTGATTTCTACCAGTAAAGTCTTTAAAAACTGGATAGACATTCTTAACCTAAAATATATATTTAGTATGAGAGACAAGGGATCTTTAGAATTTATTGATTATTCTCTTAATTATGGTACCTTAACTACAATTGATAGAATAATTAATATCAAAAGATATAATTTTGAAAATATTAAAATTTAACATTGTACCCTGCCCTATATCTTATCATAATGATCATATATATTAAACTTTGAAATAACCTTAAAAATACCATTACCAACTAGAATACTTGCTTACATAATTAGACAAAAATAATTTAAACTATGGCTACTTTCTGAAGTAGATTAAAAAACAAAGGGATAATACAATCATGGTAAGGGACTCATTAAAGACATACATTGTTGGCAAATCTTTAACCTGGCATAAATAAAGTTAAAAAATGGGAATCAGAACCAGTAAATATGCAATTAGAACTTCAAAAGGCTAAAGCTAACCTCAGGACCACTGATAAAACCATAATAAAAGAAAACTGAAAATAAAAATGTATATATATATATATATATGTATGTATGTATGTATGTATATATATATATATATATATGTATGTATGTATGTATGTATATATAGTCTGGCACACAAAACAACTCTGGAAATGGAAAAAAAAAACAATCTCTATCACCATATTGCCAAAACATATATACAGAATATTCAAAACAGTTAAAATACAATCAACAACCAACAATGTTCTAGAAATAAAGAATATAAAAAATAATAAAATATGTACCAACATTGGAGATATTCTTTAAGCATCTAGACAATATTATATGTCCTTAAATCAAGAAATACAATACATACTGACACCAATTAAAACATAAATTTTGACCACTCTATCCTAAAAAATCACCAGTATTGAAATAAATCTATATAAACAAATCATACATAATGAATTGCTGAATAAAATTAAACAACTCAAACTAAATAAAGCTACAGGTATTGATAGAATAATCTCAAAAAAATATAGACTACTCTCCCTGGATATTATCTCATTCTTTCATGAAGCTCTTTCAGATATTCAAAAACATAAATCAATATTTCCTTCTTGGCAATATTCTTTAATCAACCCCATTCTTAAAGAAAACAACCCCCAGAATATGTTGTTCATATAGGCCCATTTCACTTCTAAACAATGATTATAAAATGTTTAGACTGCAAGGTCTACATCTTAAGTGTAACTGTTGTACTAATAGATTGCTTGGCTGAACTGGGTCTACGGCTAGCCTAGGGTCCATAGTAAAAGATAATTTAACAGTCTTAGAATCCCTAGTCAGGCTTCTATAATAAGTAATGAAATAAGCATTCTACAGTGCATAAAGCCTGTATAACACGTTCCCCCTGCTTACTTCATCTCACAGTTGCTAAAGAAATAACAAATATATGTTCAAAATTCAGGGTAAAAGCTTGCTTACTCAAACAGTCAGTAAAATTGCCTGGCCAAACTACAATATCTGTGCAAAATTCAGATTAAAAGCTTGCTTGCTCCCAACAGTCAGCAAAATTATCTGGCTAAACTACAAACTTTGTTTAATACAATACTGAGTAAAACACAGCTCACTTTCAAAAGAACTGAGTGAAACTGGTAAATTGCAGCTCACTTTAAAAAGCCCTGAGTAAAATCACTGTAAAGTTGTATTCTTTAAGCCTGAATACTCACAGACCCTGAAAATCCTTGTAGCTTGGTATAGCCCCGCTCCACTCACCCTCACTTTGCTCGGGCTCACTACATGCCCCAGCCTGCCCCCAAATTCCACCTGCCCTCACTAATGCTAAATTTACACCCAATAAACCACTCCCCCTCCTACAGTCTATCACAGATAACCCACACCTCTATACACCATCCCCCATACACCACCCCTTCCAGCCAACAACCCTCTTAATTCTCCACCCACATTCCTTACCAAGTACCAGTGCTATCAAGATGAGACCAATTATGTTCCTCTCAGTTATATTGCCTGAGCTATATCGCCTCACCATCTATGAAAACCAGCCCTATCTTGGCTTTCATCACCCCATATCTCATACCATCTCTGCTCCCACCTTGAGTGAATCAGACCAACACCTAGCTCGCTACAAAGCTATCCTCTCCACTTTTAACAACCACTAACTAACTAGACCATGGCCCATCTCCCCCAAAACTAGATATAATCATAAAATAATAAGTAAAGCGCTGAAACTAATAATCACTGAAAAATTTACTCTGATGGGGGATGGGGACATCCACGCTAACCCTGGACCCACCCTTCCCACAAGCTCCCAGTCCACTACCACCTTCAACATATGGTCAAATTCAAGGCCCCCTAACTCTCTCCTGACCTAAACATCAGGAGTATTAACAACAAGGTCAATAATCTTCATGCCCTTCTAGCTACCAACTCACCTGATGTGCTATGTCTTACAGCAACCTGGCTAAAACCAGAAACTAAAAATGATGAGGTTATCCCACCATGGTACAACATACTTAGACTAGACCATAACACCAGGAAAGGTGGAGGAGTAGCAGTTCTGTTTAAAAACACAATAGATGTCACACTAGCCCCACAACAACTCCCCATGTTCAATAATGCAAAAGCCCTAGTAAGCAAACTACAGCTTATCAAAACTAAATCTATATTCATTGCCTGCATTTATATCACCCCAGACAACAAGGAAAATACCCTAGAAGACTTCCAATGGCTTTCCAACACATACCCTATGAAGCTATGGTGTTAGGAGACATTAATATTGACTGGAACTATTGTTCCTCTGAATCTCCCACCACCTATATAAACCTACACGGTTATACCCAACATATATCCTCACCCACCAGAATAAATAAATCCAATTACAAAGGCAGTATCCTGGACTGGATTCTTATCAACAATCACCCAGACCTGTATAACACGGGTACCCTCCCAGATGATATAAGTGACCACCTACTCACTTACATCATTAAGCATAAAGTAGATAACCACCACCAAGTTCTATATAAATCTCTCAGAAACAACAAGAACTTTAACTCCACTGACTTTCAAAATGACCTCAGAGCATGCAATTGGGCCATACTTAAAGAACTTCCACTATATGATGCTGTAGCCTACTTTAATTCTAAATTCCTCTCCATTCTAGATTCCCACGCTCCTATCCACACCCACAGAGCCAAAACTAAGACCGTCTCCTGGCTCTCTAAAGTAACCAAAACCAAAATCATAGCAAGAAATAAAGCATGGGACAAGTGGTGCACCTCCAAAGACCCACTTGACCATATTAAATTCCAACAACTAAGGAATGATACCAACAAACCCACACCGTTAGACAAAAAAAAACTTCTATCAACACCTTCAGCAAAAACACCAGAACAAACCTCAAAAATTTTGGTCAGGCATAAACAAACTGCTCCACCCTGGCCAAACCTCCACCCCCTCAACTTGCGACCTTAAACCTCCAGAGGAAACTGCTATCATCATTAACAATTTTTTTACGAAAAGCATCCAATCACTAGCTAGCCAACTACCCCCCACCAGCTCCTTTCAAAACTCCTCCACAATCACTACCCCACTCCCTTTTGCCTTCCAACCTGTATCTACATCTACCATCCAATCTCTAATTAATAAACTAAAGCCCACTAACCTGGCAGCTGATCTCCTCCCACCAGAATATTTACAAAAAGGGGCAGATGCCACTGCATACCCTGTCTCGATCACAATAAACCACACCTTGACTGAAGCCACTATCCTCTCTCTTTGGAAGGTTTCCCATGTCATTCCCCTTCATAAAGGAGGGAATTCTTTAGACCTCTCAAACTTCCAACCAATAGCCATACTATCACCATTGGCCAAAATTATGGAAAAGTGCATCTACAACCAATTAATTCACTATCTCACCAAAAATAAACTACTGGACAACTCTCAGCATGGTTTTAGGCCACACCACAGCACCACATCAGCCCTCTTATCCTTCTCTAACTCTATCAACATCAAACAAAACAATAACAAACTTACCTCTGCTCTCTTCCTAGATCTCTAAGGCCTTTGATATGGTCAATCACCAACTGCTTCTCCATACCCTGAAGGAACTGTCAGTGAATAGTAGCTCTATTAAATGGTTCCAATTATACCTGTCTAATAGACAACAAGCAATTTTATGGCAGAATACCCTATCCACACATCTACCCATTACTCGAGAAGTCCCCCAAGGCTCTATACTAGGACCACTATTCTTCTCAGTCTTTATCAATGACCTACCCACCATCACTCTCAAGGCCACCTGCATCCAATACGTGGATGACTCTACTTTAATATGTACTGCCTCCTCCTCAACTGAGCTTATGACCCTAACCTAGAATACTTTCAATGTTGTAGAAAAATGGTTTGCAAGCTGTCAGCTTCTATTATACCCCAACAAAACTAAACTGCTCACCTTTTCCCCCACCTGCAAATCCTCCTCACCATTCTTTACTATAAGTTCCAACAATGGCACAATTATATCTCCAGATACTCACATAAAACTCCTGGGCATCACAGTTGATAGCCTAAAATATGATATCCATGTCAATAAAACCATCAAATCTGTCAACAAAAAACTTGGCTCCCTATACAGGATCAAACCCTTCCTCACTCCTTTTGCAAGAACCACTATCGCTCGGTCCCGCCTACTTTCTACCCTCCTCTATGCCTTCCCCCTCTTCACTAACCTGAACCAAGCCACCCTTACCAAACTTGCTAGTTGTTACAACCATATTGCTAGATTTGCTACAGGTGCTACCTCTAGGACCCACCATTGTATCAACCTAAGTCAACTGGGATGGCTGGAATAGCCCAGTCTTCTTTGATACAACCAACTTGTAATAACCCACAAAATGCTATATCAACCCAAAAAACACCAGCACTAAATAAGATCAACAAACCATACAGCAACCTGAGGTCATTATGCTCTGTTAACAAACTGCTGGTACAAATAACTAAGAGCATAAATGTGGCTGGGGACTCTCTATTCACCAACTCAGTAGGCAAAACTTAGAATATGCTACCTGCTGAACTTACTCAGCAATCCTCCTTAACCCAGTTCAAAAAAGCCTCAAACTACACTTCCAACAGAATTGGCAATGTCCCTGCTTAAACTCTGACTAATCACCACCCACTGTTCCTGCAAACTCTCCCTAAGCATTTCAATCATATACTCTAACAAGTGTATGAATTCTTGATGGGACTTAGCCCATAACTGCATGTATTATTGTCTAAAACTGAAGGCGCATGATTTTGATGTTGTCTACTATGTTTGTGTGCTTTCTGGAGCTTTTCTCCCCAGGCCTCTGCTGAAAATGGACATATATCCAGTCGGAGTTTCCTGGTAAACAAATGTAAAATAAAATAAATAAAATAAATTAGGTAATTTGGTGTAGCTAGATTGAAAGAACATTTATCTTAGTCAATCGATATGGACCAGTCTGGCTTTATGTATCAGAATCAAATGCATGACAATATTAGAAGACTATTAACCCTTATAGACATTATAAATGATAAAAATACAAAAGCACTTTTCATCATTCTAGATATTAAAAAAGCGTTTGATTCCTTAGAATGGAATTATTTATTTTAAACCATAGAATTATTTGATTTTCCTTTACAACTCATATCTCTTCTAACAAAAATATATAACGATATTAAAGCTTATGTAAAACTAGGGCCACTTGCTTCTGAATTTATTAATCTAAGAAAACTAAACAGGGGTGTCCATTGGCTCCTATCCTATTTGCTACAGGTTCTGAAATTTTAGCAGTCTCAATTCATGCAAGTCCAAATATCAAAGGTATAGAAACTTCAGATAATTATAAGTCTAAGATCATGTTATTTGCAAATGATATCTAATTAACTCTTTCAAACACACAAGTAACTCTGCAAGAATTTGATTCCACTATTAAACACTTTCATACTTATTCAGCTCTCTGCTTTAATACCACAAAAATCAAAGTATTTGCTATTAAACAAGAAAAAAATTGCAAGTGAGTAAAAATAATATTATTGGCAACTTAATATCAACACTGGAAAAGTTAGGCTTTGCAGTAAAAAATAATAGAGGAAACAAGAAATATAAACTATAAAAGGTTATGAAATAATTTCAGCTCTAACTTATAAATGGAATTAAATAATGCTACCCTTTGAAAATAAACTACAATTAATAAAAAATGGTTATTTTCCCAAAATATTATATAATACAAGCTCTATCCATTCCTTCAGATAAATCACAAACAAAAGAAATAGATATGTTACTATTGAAATTCCTTTGGTACTCTTAAAAACAAGATTAGCTTTACAACATCACAATAAACCATGGAATTTAAGAAAGATAACATTTTGAGACATATACTCCTGTGCCAAAGAAACAATTTTCAAAATCATATTAAATTGGATAGACCCTAACTGGAAAATTTTGCATTTATCACTCCTCTATACAAAAAAAAAAGAATCTACAACTAATATTAACAATAGTACTACACATTATTTATTCTGGCACTATCTTTTGCAGTTATATTTAACATAATATGTCTATTTCCCAAGCCATCCACATATATAAATCTTATTCTAAAAACATTTAGAAATACAATTTTTCAGTAACATAGGCTTGAAACTCTGTTTTGACGCAATTACCCCTTTCAAAATAACTATTTTTTTATAAAGCCTACTTGAGCAAAATCAAAGGTTGAGAAGAAAAAAAATTTGCTGGCAACATTGTTTTAATGACAAGAAAGTAAAACAGAAACAACTTTTAAATGAATTTAATACTGATCCTAAAGACTGGTTATATATACAAAACATAAAAATGTATGCTCAAGACAAATTAATTTCTTATTATTAAACAGTCACAATGTAAAGAAACTCCAAAATGATTTCAACTTTTTATGAAATAATGTATAATATATCTAAAGCAGAGAACTTATTTTCCGAACGTAATGTTTGTTCAAAATACAACAGTAATGTAACTGACAAATTCTAAAAATACATTACATTGTACCATATCTCTAGCTGATTAGAACAAATATCAACTATTGAAATCCATCAAAAAATATTGGTTTCGTTATTGGCATATTTCTACCTAGAAATTTAGACTTAGATCCTTTCTAATACCAAACTGAAGGGCTAAAATTAGTAATAATAGGATAATAGAATGTTGGAGATGTACACAGATTTGCAATGCAGACTGGTCTACCATTTTCTATGATTGCACTTCTATAAAATCCTATTGGATTGAAATAGAAGAATTCTTGAAAGCCTTATGGTGTGGCACATTCTCTGTAACTAAGCTATTAGTTTTACTTTAACACCTGAAAATCTCAAAATGGCTGATGAAAATTATAATCTCGTATGCACAATCATAGCAGTGGAAAGAAAAAAAAATAACCAAGAAATGAAGGATTACTCCAGCACAAATTGAAGAATTCCTGTTTTTTTTCTAAAGAAACTGCCATCAGAGAGATCAAAAGAAATAATTTAACCCAAATCTATTTTCAAAAATCCTTGGATTAATTTGCTCTCTTATTGACTTATTTCAACATAATGCTGCCTCTTAAAGGTGAAAATTCTCAGGTATTTTGTAGATACTGTAAGTAGTTATAAAGTTGTTTTTGATGTTGCATAATTATATTAACTTCAAACAATGATTGTATTAATTGTATCATACAAAAGGTACTGTTTGGAAAACAAAGACCACGGACCACAGTGTAATAATCCTTTATTCCAAACACAGATATTAACGCTTACAATTCCCAATACGTTTTAGTCTACCAAGACTTCATTGGATAACCTCATTAAACAATCAACAAGTCCTTAAATACCCCAAAGAATTACAAATTCAACCAATAAAAGCTTGACATCAATTGCCAATATAATAAAATGTGTAAAAAAGTAAGGTAAAAGAACAAAAGCACCATTTCCAAACATTCATTTACTACCAACGACCTTTAGTATATAAAAATGTATTAAAAATATATAAATATTAAAAAGTACTATAATAAATAATTGTATTAAAATGTATAAAGCATGACATAAAAGATGTTTAAAAACATTTAATTCAGCATAAAAAAAAACTGATGCAATGCTACCCTCTAGTGGCTCATATTACATCATACAGCTTTTACAACTTGGCTGCTCTTAACTCCAGTAATGGTGCCAGGAAAATACTTTCATTAAGACCAGGGTATATCCCAGCATCCAAGTAAACCTGCCGGTACAACTCGCGATATTCAAGACAGGTTCCCCATGAACCCCCATCTAGCATCTTTATGAACAACTTCAAGTACAAAAAATAAAAAGTTTGCTTGAGTACAATTCTGTAGGTGTTTATATAGGGCATTTTTATCATTGCTTTTACTTATGTCATAAAAATGTTCATAAATACGCCTTTTTAAACATCTTTCAGTTTTCCCTACATAAAAAGTGCTGTAAACTTCACAGGTCACTAAATAGACCAACCCACTAGAAATACAATTACTGTAACAGGCACTTCTAACAAATGTATTCCTGGCTTTAATAAACACCTGGTCAGCATTAGCTACATATTTACACTGGGCACATGTCCCACATCTATAAGTACCAGGTCTTTTACCCTTATATGCGGTACTCCCTTTTTTCAATAATTCCTTCAAGTTGGTACCTTTCTTAAACACAATATTTAAAGGTTTGTTTTCAACCCCCTTTAGATCAGTGAGGGATGTAAATCTACCCCACTCTTTTTTCACCACATCAACCACCTTTTGTGAATCACTGCTATATTCCATTGTAAGTACCCTATTAAACTTGCCATCCTTTTTCACAACATTAATGAATGTAAAATCATCACCTTTACCTAAAAGGGGCATACATCTTGTCTTCCACTGGATTTAATATAAATAATGGTATCCTCCAGTAACTTAGCCGGGTATCCCATTTCCAAAATTTCAAATATTCCAGAAATTCATTCAATTTCTCCTCCGATTCCTTCCAAAAAATACAGATGTCATCAAGGAAACGTCTGCACAAAATCCAACAGTCACAAAATCTAGAGTTGAAGATATGTTGTTTTTCCCGCCAGGCAAGGATAATGTTGGCATATGTGGGGGCACAATTGGTCCCCATGGCCACCCCCCCTCAATTGGTGGAAATATTCACCACCATAATAAATAAAATTGTTTTTTAATATCATTTCCATAAAGTTAAGAATAACCTGTAAATCATCACTAGTGATATTGCATTTATCAACCAGGGCAGCCTCAAGCCAACTTAAACCACTTCCTGTGGTATAACAGTAAATAAATATTTGATGTCAACTGTTACAAATATAATATTATCATAAACCTGATTAGTGTCAATACACTGAAGAAATTCCCAAGAATCTTTTAAAATGTTTTTTTTCTATACTCCAATATTTTTTCAATTTTACGTCACAGTATTTTGCCAGAGGCGTAGTCTTAGAGCCTTCAGCAGACACAATGGGTCTGATTTGATCCTTATGAATGTTGGGGATCCCAAACATAGTGGGTATCCTAGGTTGGGGCACATGTAAAAATTTGAACATTTCTATATTGATTAATCCTTTTAAAATCACATCATTAAGGGCCAACTCAATTTTCTTATAGGTCACATGAATCTCATTTTTAGAGACCCTATTGTACGTGAGGGAATCCCCCAAAATGTCATGTATTTTCCTTTCATAAATGACCTGGTCCATAAGGACAGTTCCCCCTCCTTTGTCTGGTTTCATAACCCTAATCTGTGGATTCTGCTGAAGCTCACCAAGTAACCTTCTCTCTTTTTTAATCAAATTGTATCTTCTTGATTTACCTACTACCTTTCTTATTTCTTTCTCCACTATAGACTCAAAGTTTTTCAATTGGGGTGTATTGGTGGATTGTATTCACTTTTACATCTCAGACAGGGCTGTGTGTCCATCCTCACCTGTCCCTGAAAAGTGACATTCAGATTAAGCTGCCTAATACACATTTTAAAATCCAATAAAAGTCTAGTACTGCCACATTTCTTGTATGGTACAAATTTAAAACCTCTGGAAAATAAATTAAAATGGTCTACAGTTAATTCAACACTAGTATAACAAAACAAACCCAACTGCAGCAACCAAACGAAACCGTAAAACTGTAAAATTCCCAAAAGCAGGCAGAAGACAGCTCAATATGCAGCTAAATCCAAAAACTTGATGAACCAGCAAGTAATCGTACCAAAAAAATTTATTGCAGAGAAAGAAAGTTAGCGCTTTCACAGTAATACCCTACTGCTTCTTCAGACAAACATGAATGGGGACAGAATAACTTATATACAAATGACATCATCTCAAACAGCTTAACAGCCAATAAAACACACATTCATGTAGCCACATGCTCAGCTTAAAGGCATATGAAGTAGATAATATTTACTGGCATAAAATCTGATAAAAAATAACAAATAAAGATAAAAACATTAACACAAATAAATAAAACATGAAAATATTCATAAATATATAAACAAACAACAATAAACTCCCTACAGCTGTTTATTCCTTAATGCAGGCTTAATGGGGACATGATCATTCAACCCCATAGCTAGGTGTGCCCCCAGCCTCAAGATCCACTCCAACTCGACCACCTCAGTACGAGTCACTATATCACCACCTTGCAGACCTGGGCTGATCACACATAATACCTGGAAGACAAAGTTGTGTTCTGGGCCAGTAGACAAAACATGTTTCGCTAAGACACTAAAATCATATTGCTTCTTCATGCAATACACATGGTCCCTAATTCTTTCTTTTAAACTCCTGATGGTCTTGCCAACATAGAATTTATAACAGCACTGACAATGTGCTAAATCAACCACATTCCTGATGGAGCAATCAGCAGATGCCCTCAACTTCCACAAGTAGCCCGTGACAGGGTGCCTAAAGAACCTAGACTCATCTATAAACTGACAAAATTTGCATTTTTGACATTTAGATGTACCCATCAAAACTTGGGATCCAGACATGACATGTCTAGGAAAACATAACTGTTGCCTTAAATTACTGTGGCTCTTATATACAAATCTAGGGCCATCTGCTAATGTATCGGAACACGTACAGTCAGTCTGTAAAATATGCCAGTTCCGGGTAACTATATCTTTCACCATATTTACACCATGGGAAAATTTCAAAACAATGGGAGGACAACAATACCTATGAGTTGATTTAATTGATTGCCTATACAGAACAGAAAAATATGGACATGCTCTACTATCACGCTCGTTGGGTATTCTGGCACAAGCTTGATCAACTTCTACTTGGGTGTAACCCCTGATGGCAAACTCTTTCTTCAAATCTGACAAACTTCCTTCAAAGTCAGAAGTAGTACATGACAACCTTAAGACCCTGAAGGCTTGACCTCTCACAATGTTCCCAAATATATGTTGTGGATGCATACTCCACCTATGGAGATATGACGGTCTATAACAGTCCTTCCTATGCATCCTGGTCAGCATTTTGACATTCTCCAGCCAGATGTTCACATCCAAGAAATCAACAGTGACTTGGGAACAAGTGAGGGTAAATTTCAAAAAATTACTACTATTGTTTAAAGAATGAAAAAATAAATCAAGCTCTTGCTTGTTGCCTTTCCAACCAATAAACATGTCATCAACAAAACATCTATATATGGCAATATGACTTCTATGTTGTCCCAATACATGGTGGAATTCCCATTCCAGCATCACCAAATTGGCGTAAGAATTACCGCAGCTGGTCCCCATAGCCACGCCAGATTGTTGCCAGTAACATTTATCCTGAAACATAAAGATATTGTTTTCAAGGACCAGCTCTAGAAGCATGCACAGGAAGTCAATATGTTTCATGTCAAATTTATTACTCCTAGCAAAAACTGCCCTGACCATACTAATGCCTTCCTGGTTGGGAATGCACATAAACAGGGATACAGCATCTATCGTCACTAAAACTTGAATATCTGAAACATCCCCCTCACTGGTCACATTATATAAATCTCTCAAGAAGTTTTCAGTATCTTTCAATACAACTTCACTTATGTCAAGAGCTATTCGAAGTTGTTTGTCCAAAAAAAATATGGACCTAACCAACCAACCCCCCAGCTACAGCTACAATAAACTGTGGGAATGCAGGGTGTTTGTGGATCTTATCTAAACCATGAATCCGAGGAATAACAGGAAATTCAGTAAATAAAAAAGTAATCATAGTTCCTTGGTAAGTAAACCTGGATTAAAGCATTCAAGTAAACAATTAGCTATTCTGTTCTTCATCACACTTACAATATCAGCTTCCACACTAATATATGTATTAGTATCAGACAACATCTGATTCATCATATCATAATAATATCCAGAATCTAAAATCACTACACAGCCGCCTTTGTCTGACGGGCGGATAGCTATATTTTCATTCTTAATCAAATCATTCAAGGTTTGTTGTTCAAATCTAGTCAGATTATTACAACTTGTCATATGTATTATATTAATGACTTGATATATTCTTTCTCACAAACTGTGAGGAAGACATTAAGTGCTGGTGTAAAAACACTGGGTTTCCTAAAAACCTTAAATTCAGGATCATGCCTCTCAGAAATATTAGGTCCAGCATCAAAAAATATACGTAAAGTATAAATATTGACAATACTGACAACTCATGCTGTGTTAAAACATGTCTGGAAATATTCCATATTCCAAACTGGCTCTTAATTAATCTACAACATCTTTTCTTGCTGAACGGTTCTCAGGGGTCTTTTGTGTTTCTTGTTCTCTTCCCTTTGTGTGTTCATTTTCTCAGAATATTTCATATTTCTGTAGGAGGGAGTGGGGGCAAAAATTCATTGATTGTGTCAGGTGCCGAAAGAGTTCTTCCTCCCACTCTGTCTGAAGAAGGGTGTGGAGATCAGAATTCCCAGTACTTTTTTAACACCAGACAGACCATCAAGTTGGTGAATAAAAACATCTGAGTCTGGGTGGTGAGTCACTACTGTTGCAGTCACCCCACCCATGTTCATGGTGGGTGGAAATTCTCAAATACTCTGTGTAACACACTGTGCTGACCAGTGGATGTGGCTCAAAATTGCTTCTTCAGCAGTAGGAACAGAAGAATGAAGTCATTGTCAGTATGTATCAGTCCCATGCTCCATGTGCATGTGAAGGGTTGATTTACCCCTTGCTCTGACTGTTATGACCAGCTGTTTCTGCCTTCACATCTTCTCTGCTGTGTTTGAAAGATTCATTATTTCTAGTATTTTTTTTTATAAAATATGTGAAAAACCCATTGAAGTTGTGTCACAGCTTTTTTCATTTGTTCACTTTTTTTTCTCTTTCAACATTTTTGGCTCATTCAGCATCATAGACAGAGAAGAAAAGATCCAAAGTTCCCAAACAAAATAAATCCATGTCCCAATTGCCAATTGGCTAAAAACCACCCAAAATCTGACAGATGTTCTGCCTCCATTCGGTCAAGTCTGTTCCAAACACCCTCTCTCTCAATTGGCCAAAGTTCCAAATGTGTTTAAAGGAATTGGATCATTCTCCATTTTAAATTCATTTATTTTATAAATTATTCTCAAGATTTTTCTCAGGTTAAATTATTTATCATTGTCCAAACAACCAAACAAGCCATTTTAATCTTTCATAACTTAAATAAATTATTCTCAGAATTTTTCTATTACACAGCATTCTGATTATGCAGTTGTCACAAAATTACACACAGCAACAGTCAAAAAAGAAATGCAAAATTTATACAATCTGAGGGGCAAAGAAGCAGATCAAAGAAGCAGATTTTCTCTTTATAGCTTGCATTAGAGCTTCTTCTGCTACTGACAAACAATAGCTATGAACATGGGTGGGAATTTATGCACTGAATTTGCTTCACCGCGCCCGGTTTCAGCCTGTGCAGTGTTGTGTTGTCCAACCCTGAGATGGTGGGAATGGGGAAACTGACCTGGACCTCCAAAATGGCCTCAGAGTTCTGTGTATTCCACACATAACTGATGGACTGTCCTGGCTGGAACCACCATGATTTCAGCTGGATCCTGTGGCATACTATCAGTAAGGAGAGGAGATCTTCTTACTGAAAACTTCCTCGCAAAACAGGCAGAAATGCAAAGAGGACACAGAAACAAAGATGAAAGCAGAGAAAAAAAAGTGAGAAGGGGAACACGAGAAAAAGGAAAGCTTGAATGTCAGATTGGGACACAATGTAGCTTGGAATATTTCATATTTCCAGACATGTTACAGCATGAATTGTCAGTATTGTCAAAAGGGTTATCATCATTTATACCAGCTAAAGTGTTTTTTGTTGTTTGTAATTATTTACGGTTGTTTGTGATAAATTTAATTTTATATTTTTGATGATGGACCTAATTTAATGTTTTAGGAAACCCAGTTTTTTTTTTTAAACTTTTTTTAAAATTTTACTTAAAACCCAGCCAGCACTTAATGTCTTTCTTACTCATCTGTTCATAAAATTTCTTCACGGGTCACCATTCACACCCATTCTTCACCTTTCCCAACCATTTTTTTTTTTTTTGTTTTGGGTGGGTAACATTATATTGTTATTCTATTCTAAAATGCCTCTGTTTTTTTTTTTAATTCCTCTTTTAATTTAAACAACATAATTCATCTATTTTTTTGTCATTCATTTATTTTATTTTATTTTCTCCGCCTGTACAGTGTGTAAGGTAAATACGATATTATTATTATTATTAAGGGTGCTCTATTACAGTGGAAGCTTATTCATTTTGTTTTAATTTTGTTTTACTACAATTTTAATCACATCAAGCCCATTAATATAAAACATCCATAAGAAAAATAATATAAAAATATTAAAAATTATCAATGAGTTGGCGGATGTGAACAACCAATAATTTATTTTCCTCCCCCTCTCCAACTCTTCGAATGTTAATGAACCAGAGGGCTCCCCATATATATATCATCAGAGGGAGGAAGGGGAGGGGGACATCAGGGGAAGGGGAAATATCAACATTATTCGTCTTAGATGAAGATTTAGATGAACCTAGGTTGACTGATTCCCCTACAATTGCTTTAGATGAAATGCATTGTATTAATAATGTATTCACATATATAAACTATAATATTTTTAACTATACCAGGGTTGAATTAACTGTAGACCATTTTAATTTATTTTACAGAGGTTTTAAATTTGTACCATACAAGAAATGTGACAGTAACCGCGGTGGTGGTGCTGCAGTAGCATTGTTGCCTCACAGTAAGACGCTGTCTGGTTTGATTCTCAGCTAGAGCATCTTCTGCGTGGAGACATGCATGAATGGGCATACCTTCGTTGAAGGTTCAGGGCTGGTAACTCGGCATGTAAAAATCAACTACCAATCATTAGCAGACCGGAGTTCTGCTGTGGCGACCCCTAACCGGGAAAAACTGAAAGACACAAGAACAACAAGATAATGTGACAGTACTAGACTTTTATTGGATTTTAAAATGTGAATTAGGCAGCTTAATCTAGATGTCACTTTTCAGGGACAGGTGAGGATGGACACACAACCCTATCTGAGACGTAAAAGTGAATACAATCCACCAATATACCCCCAACTGAAAAACTTTGAGTCTATAGTGGAAAAAGAAATAAAAAAGGTAGTAGGTAAATCAAAAAGATACAATTTGAATCAAAAAGAGAGAAGGTTACTTGGTGAGCTTCAGCGGAATCCACAGATTAAGGTTATGAAACCAGATAAAGGAGGGGAACTGTCCTTATGGACCAGGTCATCTATGAAGGAAAAATGCATGACATTTTGGGGGATTCCCTCACGTACAATAGGGTCTCTAAAAATGAGATCCATGTGGCCTATAAGAAAATTGAGTTGGCTCTTAATGATCTGCATTTAGAGGGATTAATCAATATAGAAATGTTCAAATTTTTACATGTGCCCCAACCTAGGATACCCACTATGTTTGGGTTCCCCATGGTTCACAAGGATCAAATTAATTCCCCCCTCAGACCCATTGTGTCCACTGATGGCTCCATGACTATGCCTCTGGCAAAATACTGTGAGGTAAAATTGAAAAAATGTTGGGGTATAGAAAAATTTCAAAAGATTCTTGGGAATTTCTTCAGGGTATTGACACTAATCAGGTTTACGACAATATTATATTTGTAACAGACGACATCAAAGATTTATTTAACATTATACCACAGGAAGGTAGTTTAAGTTGGCTTGAGGCTGCCCTGGTTGATAAATGCAGTAGCACTAGTGATGATTTACAGGTTATCCTTAACCTTATGGAAATGATATTAAAAAACAATTTTATTTATTATGGTGGTGAATATTTCCACCAGTTGAGGGGGTGGCCATGGGGGCCAATTGTGCCCCCACATATGCCAACATTATCCTAGCCTGGTGGGAAAAACAACATATCTTCAACTCTAGATTTTGTGACTGTTGGATTTTGTACAGGCGTTTCCTTGATGACATCTGTATTTTTGGAAGGAATTGGAGGAGAAATTGAATGCATTTCTGGAGTATTTGAACGTGACTACTACCTTCCTACAATTTACTAGTAAAATTACTTATAATAAAGTAGACCTCTTGGATGTAGGTATCATCAAAATTTTTTGGGGTATTAAGTCCAAAGTTTTTTGAAAGGAGACTTTCTCAAATTTGTATCTTCATTTTGAGAGTGCCCACCCATATGTGCAAAAGAACAGTACTTTTAAGGGGCAATTGATTAGAGCTAGTAGCTCACCTCTTTAGATGAAGATTTTGAGGAAGAATTTGCCTTCTTGGGAAAACTATTTTTAGAAAGGGGATACCCGGCTAAGTTTCTGGAGGATACCATTATTTATATTAAACCCAGTGAAAGATAAGATTTATGCTCCTTTTAGGTAAAGGTGATGATTTTACATTTATTAATGTTGTGAAAAAGGATGATACATTTAATAGGGTACTTGTAATGGAATATAGCAGTGATTCACAAAAGGTGGTTGATGTGGTGAAAAAAGAATGGGATAGATTTACGGCCCTCACTGATCTAAAGGGGGTTGAAAACAAACCTTTAAATATTGTGTTTAAGAAAGGTACCAACTTGAAGGAATTATTGGAAAAAGGGAGTACCACATATAGGGGTAAAAGACCTGGTACTTATAGATGTGGGACATGTGCCCAGTGTAAATATGTAGCTAATGCTGACCAGGTGTTTATTAAAGCCAGGACTAAATTTGTTAGAAGTATCTGTTACAGTAATTGTATTTCTAGTGGGCTGGTCTATTTAGTGACCTGTGAAGTTTGCAGCGCTTTTTATGTAGGGAAAACTGAAAGACATTTAAAAAGGCGTATTTATTAACATTTTTATGACATAAGTAGGAGCAATGATAAAAATGCCCTATATAAACAGCTACAGAATTGTACTCAAGCAAACTTTTTAATTTTTGTACTTGAAGTTGTTCATAAATATGCTAGAGGGGGTTCGTGGGGAACCCGTCTTGAATATTACAAGTTGTACTGGCAGGTTTTCTTGGATGCTGGGATATACCCTGGTCTTAATGAGAGTATTTCCCTGGCAGCATTACTGAAGTTAAGAGCAGCCAAATTGTAAAAGCTGTATGATGTAATATGAGCCACTAGAGGGTAGCATTGCATCAGTTTTTTTAAGCTGAATGAAATGTTTTTAAACATCTTTTATGTTATGCTTTATACATTTTAATACAATTATTTATTATAGTGCTTTTTAATATTTATATATTTTTAATACATTTTTATATACTAAAGGTCGTTGGTAGTAAATGAATGTTTGGAAATGCTGCTTTTGTTTCATTTACCCACTTTTTTACATATTTTATTACATTGGTAATTGATGTCAAGCTTTTATTGGTTGAATTTGTAACTCTTTGGGGTATTTAAGGACTTGTTGATTGTTGAATGGGGTTATCTGATGAAGTCTTGGTAGACAAAAATGTATTGGGAATTCTAAGCGTTAATATCTGTGTTTCGAATAAAAGATTATTACACCGTGGTACGTGGATTTTGTTTTCCAAACAGCACCTTTTTTACGTTATTAGTCATTGGTTGGAGTTGTTTTTTTTTCCCCTTACATTTGATTAATTGCATCATCCTACTTGTCGCATGTCTCTTGTATTCAAATGAGAAACTGAGACACTGATGGGTTCAAGTTGTTTATTGTACATAAACACAATAGGAGCTGTAACTGGAACATATACTTAAGCTACATGACTGACTCATTACTTCAAACACACTCACACATGCATCTCCATTCATGCCTGCATTCACTGACTGACTATACAAAATGGCACTGATCTTGCATGTGCTCAGTAACTTATATGCACATTCTATCTAGCTACAGTGGCTGCATAGGTGCAACACACAATTATCTACATCCTCCTTCTTTGATTTGTTTGACATGCAATAGGAGAACAAGATATTTTACAAGCTAGATATTACATCAACATATAATAACAAATGAAAGTCGCTACGTATCTTGGAATGGGTCTGGAAATTCTACCAGATTTGGTCACATAAAAAACATCGACTGGGTTTAGCAATAGGGACAGTCTCTGGGGATTCTTTTACAATTAGAACTTCAGGGATTACATCAGGATTACTTAAAGAAAGTACAATCACTCTGAGAAATAGAGTCTCTGGCACAGGCAATCTGCTTTGTCACTGGACTGGAGACCGGTAGTATGTGTCTTCAATTCCTCCTGAAATCCATTCTATCAGATTGAACAATGTAAGATCTCGGTTCTTCACAAATATCTTTGACAATTCCCACTTGGTCATATCCTTTAGATGTTTGCATTCTCACAATCTCTCCTTGTCTTAATGGTCTGAGAGGTTTGCTGGATTTATCGTAGTACAACTATTGTGACTGTCATTTATTCGAAAGTTGAGTCTTGACCATTCTGTTGTTCTTTGCATTTGGAATCACTAATCATTTACTGATTGGAAGAGTTGTTCTAGTCTGCCTGGACATCAATCTCTGAGCAGGTGAACCAAGCAAATTAACTTGAGGAATGTTTCTGAGATTAAATAGTTTAAGAAAAACATCGCTATCATCTCTCTTGGGTTTATCCAACAAGTACTTTGCACTTTGAACTGCATGCTCAGCTAATCCATTGGACTGTGGATACTCAGGACTATTAGTAACCTGGACAAAGTCCCAAGACTCAGCAAAGTTCTTGAACTGCTGACTTGTAAACTGTGCACCATTCTTAGATACAACTTTGTGTGGAATACCATGAACAGAAAAATGTCTCTTCTATTTTGTAATGACAGTGCTGGACATTAAATTAGGAAGAAGGTCAATTTCAAAGCAATTCGAATAAGAGTCTACTAACACTAAGTAATGTTAACCATTCCGTTCGAAAATATCAGCAGCAGCAGTTGACCGTGGTATTTCAAGAATTTGGTTTAGCTGAAGTGGTTCTTTTTGTTGGTGCGATTTAGTACTGTTGCAAATGGAACATGCCAGAGTTTCCTTCTCGGTATCTTTTGACATAGAAGGCCAAAATACTATGCCTCTTGCCCTTCTTTTAGTTGAATCAGTACCCTGGTGACCATGATGCAAAATTTTGATATTTTCCTGTTTTATTGCTGTAAGAATTACCATTTTAAGACCTTTTGTGATGATTCCATCTTCCATCACAGGCTCATCTCTGTAGGGAAAATACTTCTGTATGTCAAATGCTAAACTAGTTTGTCACTCTGGCCATCCTTGACTGATAACATGTTTCAGCTTCTGGAGAATTGGGTCTGAAATTGTATGATTTCTGAGTTCATCAAGATGTGATGAGGAAAAATTTCTGACTTCCATGACTTCAAAGTCTGCTTTCTCATTGTCATGCTGTTCTGTTTGTTGTTTGTCTGGGTGCTATTGACAAAGCATCAGCAAGGTAAAAAAATGTGCCTTTTGTATAGACAATATTAAAATTGTACTTTTGTAATTTTAACATCATGCATTACAAGCATGCTGGGGCCGTATGTATTGGCTTTTCCAGAATTGTCACCAGAAGTTGGTGATCAGTCTCTATTTGAACAGGTTTGCCATAAATATAATCATTGAACTTCGAAAATGCGAGCACTACTGCCAAAAGCTCTTTTTCAATTTGTGCATTCTGCATTTCAGTTTGGGTTAAAATTCTGGATGCATAGGCTACTGGAATGCCTTCTTGAAGATATGCTCCACCAAGACCATACTTTGAAGCATCACACAAAAGAGTTACAGATTTGTGAACATCATAATATCTCAATGTGGGTACACTGGCAATTTACTGCTTCAGAATGTCAAATCCTTTTTGGTGTTGATCCAACAAGAACCAGTTTACATTTTTGCATGTCAACTCAACAGTGCTGAAAGCTCACCCAGGTCTGGAATGAACTTTCCTACACAGTTGACCATGCCAAGAAAACGTAAAGATGTAACATTTTCTAGAACTGGCATCTCAAGAATTGCTGCTTGCTTAGATGGATCTGGTTGTAAGCCAGAACTAGTAAACAAATGACTCACATAAGTAACTTCATTCAGTTTGAATTTGCATTTCTGAGGATTCAGTTTAAGATTTACTTCACGAGCAGTCTAGAACTTTTTTGAGGCTTCTATCATGTTCGACTTTGCCATTGCTCCCTATAATAATGACATCTACTATAATAGCACATGGATAACCTGAAAAAATGTGTTCCATCGCACGTTGAAATACTTCTGGCAGAAGTTATCCCAAATGGCATTCTGTAATTAACAATGAAGATCTGTGACTCAGTGAAATTTGCTAAAATGAACTTTTTGCATTTAAGAAAGAAAAAAAACAGTGACATTTGACATGAGAGCAGCTACTTCTTCTACTGACACCATGTCGCATGTCTCTTGTATTCATATGAAATACTGAGGTACTGTGATGGGTTTGAGTTGTTTATTGTACATAAACACATCAGGAGCTGTAACTGGAACATATACTTAAGCTAACTGAATGACTCATTACTTCAAACACACTTGCATGTGCATCTCCAGTCACGACTGCATTCATTCCGACTGACTATACAAAATGGCACTGATCATGCATGTTCTCAGTAACTTATATGCATGCGCTATCTAGCTATAGCGGCTGACTTTGTACAATACACAAAATGATCTACATTACTTAAGTTTAATAAATAAAAAAATCTTTTGAAAAAAGAATTGGAGCTGTATCATATCACATCAAATCTGAGCAGAGCAGAGTGAATGCAATTTTAAGGTTTAAAAATCAGTGTACTCCACCAAAAGTGGAAAGATTTATAGCTATGCCTGACAGCTACCTTATATTCCAGAGGTGAGGAGTTATCTGTCATACAGTAATGCATGTTTAGGAAAAGTGATGCATTTGCTGTCATGGGAAGCAGGTTGTATTTAGTTCATGTGATGCAATGATGCTAAGTTCTACAGACCAGATGAGTGAATCGCAGTGTTTTGTTTTCCATTGTCCTTAGTAAAGAAGTATTCTGAGGAGAGAGCAGTGCAGTGAAGAACAAGCCATATTCATACCTTTTTATCAGTACATTAAGAGCAATTGCTATTCTGGCATCTGGAGTAAGATTATACATTCTGAAGGCAGTAGAATGCCTTTTCACATTCAATTTGACTTGTGAAAGTGCCAGTCAAATCCACTGTAAAGTGCTGAATTACATCTGAAAACCAAGGATCTGACCACAATACAAATAGCACACCTTCTGTGTGAGAAGCACACCATCTATTTAATATTCATGCTATTATCATTTCAGTAATTATATCACTTGTGAAAAACTGACTTAAAAGACTTCTTCCTCTTCTTTTGACTGCTCCCGTTAGAGGATCATCTGTTTCCATTTCTCCCTGTCCTCCGTATCTTGCTCTGTCACACCAACCACCTGCATGCCCTCTCTCACCACATCCACAAACCTTATCTTAGGCCTTCCTCTTTTCCTGTTACCTGGAAGCTTCATCCTTAGCATCTTTTTCCCAATATACTCTGCATCTCTCCTCAGCACATGTCCAAACCAACGTAACTGTGCCTCTTTGGCTTTGTCTCCAAACCTTCCAACCTGGGCTGACCCTCTAATATACTTACTCCTAATCCTGTCCACCCTAGTCACACCCAGTGCAAATCTTAACATCTTTAATTCTGCTACGTCCAGCTCTGACTCCTGCCTTTTTGTCATTGCCACTGTCTCCAACACATATAACATAGCTGGTCACACTACCCTCTTGTAGACCTTCCCTTTCACTCTTACTGGTACTCTTTTCCATCCACTCCATCCTGCCTGTACTCTCTTCTTCACCTCTCTTCCACACTCACAATTACTCTGAACTGCTGATCCCAAGTATTTAAACTCATCCACTCCCTGCATCCTCACCATTCCTCATGCAGATTAAGTGCTGAAAGTATAAATTATATCATTACAGGTGACCAGATATACAGCTGAGTTTTTCTTCTTAGTTCCTTGGACAATTTTGTAAACAGTGTGATTTGTTAACATGGATCATGCTAATGATATGATTGTGCAAATATGTATAGATTGCACACTGCTGCATGCAGTACATGTTTGCATACAATGTGCACCTGTTCCAGTGTTTCTATATCCTTTTGAATATTATTATGCAATGCTGAAGATGGTTTCTGCTGATACCAAAAAGGGAAAAAAACATCTTATAGCTAGGGGAAATAGAGGCTATGAGGTAAGCACCTTACTATATAGATACCACAGTACAAAAACCTGTAAAAAATTAAACTTGGGGGGATAAATACACACATTCACTTAACTACAAAAACGGAAGATTTTGGCACTTGCAGGTTTGCTTTGTACTGGTTCAACACAATGAACGTTGACTCTATATTTGGCATTTTGAAGGTTTTGATCCCATGACTGTGGGGCTGCAGAGTAGAGTGCAGTTCATTACCACATGCTAGTGAAGGGATGAGAAAAGGCAGGAGTTCCTATTGGCAAGTTGGTGTTTGGACAGTGTGCTTGTGTGCACTGCACTCCACAGTAGGATGTGCCAGTGCACCCTTTTTAAATTATCTGCAAAATATATAGTGCCTGACAAATTAACAGTGATGCAGTTGCTGAGCTATGTTAAGTTGAGCAACACATCACCATTGCTTGGTCACTGAGTTCCAGGCTATGTTTTTTTTGCCAAACAACCAAAGGCAGGAACCTGAAACAAAACAAAAAACTCACCATACTAGGCATCAACCCCTATATCACTAGGTGGGTTGCAAATTGGCTCACAGATAGATCCCACAGTGTGAAAGTAGTGGACTCCAAATCAGACTGCTGACCAGTGAAGAGTCGAGTCCCACAGGGATCAGTCCTGGGTCCTCTCCTGTTTGGCATCTACTTCTCAGAAGTTCAGGCCAACACGGAGGGACACTGGCTGACCAAGTTCACAGATGACTGCAAGCTGAGAGCCATTATTAACTCCTCAAGTGATGCAGACATCCTACAGAAAGGCCTCACTGAGACCAATGACTGGTGTCAAAACCATGGCCTTAAGCTTAATGCAAAAAATGCGTCGGCTTCCCCTTTGGGAAAAACTCAGTTCCCACTAATTGCCACATTGATGGGAGCCCACTGAACACTGGAGGCATTATAACAGATCTGGGGACACAAGTTGACAGCAACCTCTCCTTCAACTACAACATTGCCACTGTGGTCAGAAAGTCCTTCTATGTGGCACATCTCATTACCAAGAGTTTTGCATCCAAGAAGAAAGAGGTCATTATCTCTCTTGCTCTACTCTTCCCACATTAGGACAATCATCAAGTATAATGCCCCATTTGGTATGTACCTCACTAGACACATGCAACAGCTGGAAATACCACAAAAGTACCACACGAAGAGGATCCTAGGCCTTAAACACATGTCCTACATGGACAGACTCAAAAAACTCCAGCTATTCTCTGTCTCATATTGTCTACTAAGAGGCGACCGCTGCTTGACTTACAAAGCCATGTCTGACCCAGCTCTGTTAGAAATGCTACAGCTAAAGAAATCCCAGTCCCTCCATACCACATGCTCGAGACCTCAACCTCATTACCACAATCAACAGAACATGCTGGAGGTACAGGTTCATAACCCAGAGACTGCCCATGCTCTGGAATAGGCTTCCCATACATGTCAAACAGAGCACCTCACTGGCCCTCTTCAAAAGAATCTTGATGAGTGGATGGGAAATAGAAAGTTCACCCCGGGGATCACTGAAGTGCCTCTACTTGATAGAGGTACTGGGAATTAACATCGAGCTGCACAATGCCATGGCACTTCTATGGGCTAGGCTTGTAAAGGCTCCAGGGCCATTAGCCTAGTACACACCTATGAACCAATGAACCTATTCTCTCTCTCTAGCACCTCAGCTAATACAAAGCCTTCACGGAGTACAAGAAAATTATTTTTTTGTTTGTTTTTTTTGCTGCTGTACACCCACAGATGCACACCTGTAAACCTTTGGCACCTTTCTACAGTGTAGTCCATGATTCACTCATTTGTAGACAATGCATTATCTTGTCAAATTTCACCCACTTCTGGTTCTAGGCTGTGTTCTTTACTACTGAGTGCCCACAATTACAGACCTGTATATCCATTGCTTTGGTAACAATTTCAAAAAGTCCACCAGGCTGAGTAAGCATGACCTGCCCTTGAAAAGTCCAAAATAAGACAGTCCCAGTGTTTGGAGATTCCCCATGTCCTTACTGATTAGTTCCATGATAAATCTTTCCATGACTTTGCATATGAGACTGGTCAGATGTTTGCGTCTCTAGCTGCTTGGGTCTGTGGAAGATCCTTCCTTGTACAGGGGAATGACTGTAGCTGTTTTCCATTCACTTAGTACAAAACCTATATGGAGGCTCAGATTCAACAGTTTTGTTGGGGCAGCTAAATTGTGCTTCATGTTATTCATGATGCATCCAGGTATATTGTCAGAATCCATCAATGTAGTATTTTTAGCTTTTCATAGTGCTGTTTGGACTTGGTCTTGTGTGATAGCTGGAGGAATCAATTTTCAGGTATATCTTGTGTGACAGAGAGGAGTGAAGGGTAAAGTTAGAGCTGAACTTATCTGCTAATAGGTTCACTGCATCTTCAGCCTCAGTGCAGGTAACATCATTCACAATAAGCTCACCACATTGATGTTTTGTGCTTCTGAGACTATGGGCATAACTTAAAAAGGCCCTATGATTATCTTTAGCTTGGGTAGCTTTTTTAGTCTCAAACTTGGCTCTGCTGGATTTTATTAAGCTCCTGAGTTGTTTGTCTATTTCAGTGATTAGTGTTCCAATATTCTGTGAATTACTTTTCTTACTTTGGTTAAAATTCTCTTCCATTTATTGTAAAGACCATTAGTATTATGGTTCCACCATGAGGGTTTCTTTCTACAGTTTGCCCTGTTCTTGTTAATACAGGGTACAGCTGCATCTAGGCAGTTGTTTACATGCTGGTAAAGTGAGGTGGTATACATTTTGGAATATTCAGTGGATTTAAATGGATTTTGTGGGGATTTGAAGCATGCTAATGTATCACTTAGGAGTCAGTAGCTTGTCTTGGGTGGAAGAGGTCTCTGGTTTCAATTTTAGTTCAAAGGAGATGGCTTTATGGTCAGACCAAACAAGAGATGAATACATGCAAGGGATGGTACAAGGCACACCATATTAATAAGGGCAAGATTTAAGATGTTGATCCCCCTAGTGGGTATTCTGACTAACTGTTCCTGGGCATTTGAATTGACAATGTCCAGGAATCTCTGTGATTGTGCACTAGTGCTGGTGTAGGTTTCTCAGTCTATAGTTGCATAGTTTAGATCATCTAGGAAAATGGCATTAGGTTTAATATCGAGTGATTCTAATTCCTGCAGAGAGGCATTCTTTTAAATTCTATGCCTTCTGTTTCCACTGTTAATGCCATTCTACCTTATCTAATAAGCTAACCTTATTTATGTCGGACAATGAAGATATAAAAACATCTTAATAATCATCAGCCCATCACCTTGGCTTGATTGGTCTCTCTGTTCACCTCCAGACTCCTAATGTCAGTTGTTGCCTTATAGTAGTGACTCAGCCTGTCTTTTCCTATGGTTTGGGGATTGTGACTTGCTGTCTTTCTCTGACAGATTTTTGACCTCCCTTCCTTGCTCTTGTACACTTGAATGGACCAGCTGACTCAAAGCAACTGGCTTCACATTTGACTCTGTGGCAGTCTGTGCCTGTTTCACCCTCTCATCGATGGCATCTGTGGATAAATAGACTGCACCCTCGCAAAGAATAGGTAACATTTGCCATATATCCCGATTTATTCAGTTTACTAGTTCTATAAGTGACCCTTTTAAGAGATCATGAAATAATGTTTATATTCTAAACCAATGACAACTACACAGACCCTGCTAAGGATATTATATGCCATATCATGTATTGCAGTTGCATATGTTCTTTTCTTTTCTGTCTCTATACTTATTTTAGTGTATTTATATTTTATATAACTCTTACCTAGTCAGCTACTTCAAACCTTTACTCATGTACCACCATCCCAAAATAAATTAAGCCACAAGCCACACAGATTCTTCTCCCCAAGAAGCAATCCCCACATAAGCAACTAAACCTCTGTGGGGAGAAACGTGACTCGTACATTGCCCAAGATGGAAAATAAATATTAATTCACAATGATGTTTTTATTAACCTCTCTTAATATCCTTTGCTACATCAAAGGCTTTAGACAGATGTAAGAATGGAGAAAATATAAGGTTGCCTGTATTTCTGTAAATGTTTATGGAGTTAGTGAAACTAAAAAGGGAAGAGTTTGTGCTTTGTTGGGAATGGAAACCATGCTGAGTTTGAGAAAGAAGATTATTGTTGTCAAGGTGGTTGAGAATGGATACATTTTTCAAACATCATAGACAGAGGAAATAGGATAACTATAGGTCTATAGCTGGAAAATTCACTAGAATTTCTACCCTTGTGCAATGTAATGATCCATGCTTTTTTAAATTTTTCCAGAGTGAGGGGACATAGTGTTCTGTTACTGACCATTTTATTAGCATAGAAATAGGGTAAGTAAAGACATGTGCTGCCTCTTTAATATATTCTCCTGTTCGATTATCAGTGGTTATGGTGGTGGGTTTCAGGTTTAGAAGATATCTTTTAGTGGTAGCCATTTGTACAGGTTCAAGGTTAAAATAATTGTTATCAGTACGGACTGTTAGGGTTAGGGAAGTAGCAGGGTTATCTCTTTGTAAACTATGTAGTGTTTTAACAAAGTGGTTATCGAACGAAGTAACAATACTATTAGTAGCGCTGTTTGTGCTAACAGAAGGGTGGGTGGGGTAGAGTATATTATTTATTACGGCCCAGAAGAGTTTGGCATTGTTTTGATATTTATTCTTAAGACTGGCATAATAAAATTGTTTGTCTGATTTAATATATTTTTAGCATGATTTCTAAAGGGTCTAAAAATCAATAAGCTGGTTTGTGTTCAGCTACAGTGCCATCCTTTTCAGGCTTTATCTCTTTGGGACACAAGTTGTTTGGTTTGTTTTGTTAACCAAGGTGCAGGGTTTGATTTAAATCTTTTTGCACAAACAGGAGCAAGATCGTTGAGAATGTTTAGAAAAGTCGTATTGAAGTGACTACTCTATCTAGAGGCAAGGTCCTAAGTTTGTTCCAATTGATGAGGGATAGGTGAGAGATACAAGCATCCTTGTTAAATGAAGTAAGAGTGTGTACTTGGTTGTATAGGATTTATTTGTTTATATTGCTATGGTGATGTACTGTAAAAGCTGGAAGATGACCACTAATAATATCAGGGAGGCAACTTGAGGTATTTGGCTGAGCGGAGAGTATCCAGTCTAGTCTAGAATGCCTGTTACTACTTTTATTGAGTCTACTGAGGGAGGTGATTAGCTAAGTGAAATTGTAGGGGAATCAGGGTTAGTAACTTGCCAATCAAATTTTAGATCACCCATAATAATAGTTTCATGGGGGATATTCAGATTTGTCCAACAGCAAAAATCTTCTGTTGTTTTTACTGTTACCTGAGGTCAAGCCTAAGGATACTGCAATTAGGGTGCAGGATTTCTTCATCTTTCATATCATGTTTGAGCCAAGGTTCAGTTACTGTTAGAAAATCAGGGAACTATAGGGCAATACATGCAAAGAGGCCAGCCAATTTGTTACAGATGCTTCATGCATTTATGTTTAACAACATTAAAACTACATAGGTAGCGTTGTCGCCTTACAGTTAGGCGTTGCCCGTTCGATTCTCAGTTAGAGCGTATTCTGTGTGGCGACATACGTGAATGGGTGTTCCTTCTTTGAAGGTTGTGCATTAGGCCCGGCAAGCCAGCACGTAAAAATCTACTGCCAATCATTAGCGGACCGGAGTTCCGCTGTGGCAACCCGTAACCGGGAAAAGCAGAAAGACACAAAAACTCTACTAACGGAGGTGATGGGAGAGTCACTGGATAACTTTGTTGAGTTGATTGAGTTTTGTGATTCATTCCTAGGGCCTGGATTAGAATGGAAATCATCACTAAAATTCAGTGGTTTTAAGGAATAGTGATTTAGATATAGACATTTGAATTCATGCTTTTTTATTATGCAGAGTTTTAGGGGAATAGGGTTGTAATTCAGGTATCTCGCTTTAAACAGGTTGGTCTTTTTGTAGCAATAGCATAGGGAGTACAGTTTTGTTGTGGATTATGTGTGCTTCTGGAAAAATAAAACTAGATGAGATTAGTGCGAAATAAGATAAAGGATGGCTTATTAGTGACAGGAAGAGAAATAAAGGTAATGCAAACATGTTTATTTTAGAAAGGGCAATAGTAGGGCAAGAGAGATGATAAAAGATAAGCAAGTATAGTATGTTATAGGAGAAAAATAATAGAATGCACTCTGGGATAGTTAGTAAAATATATATGTCTGACCAAATAATGAGTGAATTTATTTTCTCCATTTTGTGTGTGTCTCTACTCTCCCCCTTTCTGTTTTCTTAATTTAAATTATCCATTTATTTTCATTTCAGTTTTCTGTTTTCACCCATTTATGTACATTTTTTCACAGTTTCAGAGATGTCAGGAGTAGCCCAACAATACTCCTCCATGGTCATGGAACATTGTCCCTCTGCATGCCCATGGACATCTTCACAGGGTCAAGGCAGTGGCTCTGGTCATGTAGTCACCCTGACATGGTATAGCCTGGTAAGCCATGAAACTGGTGATCTTCAGGATTTGGTAAAGGATGTGGTGGAGTGGGCAGCAAAGAGACAACTGTATTCTATGCAAGATCTTCTACAGTGGGTGCATTTAGGGTATAAAGGCTTACAGTGCTGAGTAATAAATGTAAGCACAACAGATAGCTATTAATACATATATATGTTTGGTATGAAGACATATCCTACTTTTGTTCTTCTTTCTGTAGCTGGTGAAGAGATCACTTACAATCATTTCCAGGAGCAAAACTGATTAGTGAGGCTAACTGAGGTTGTTTGTGAGTACAAAAGCATTAAGCATGCTTGCCACAGGTGTCTTCCACTGCACAACCCTGAGGTAGGGGAAATATTTCAGGTTCTATGGACTGGCCTGTGCCTGACAACAACTCTTTATCACCTCCCTTCTTACCTAATCCTCTTTCCTACACCCCTTAACTTACTTATTTCCCAAACTAACCCCTTATATTAAAAAAAATTAAAAAATAGAGGAGTCTATCTCCCACCAATAACATATTAAAAAAATATGAGAGGTCATCCCACTGCCAAAAATACAGAATCCCTCCTCTCTGACCTCCTCAAGCACAACCCTCTTCGTGTGTTCCTTCTATGTTTTCCTCTTTCTTTTGTCTCCCATTCCTTTTGTCTTCTCCTTTCTACCTTTCAGTAAAGCTGTTGGGTGACTACATAAGGACACACCTATAGACATATTTTTTAAAACTCATTACAAATTATCCCACTTGCTTTACCTACCTGCAAATATTTCTACAGGGCTTGTGCACAGCCACACCGGTCCATAATTTCCATAATATTTGAGAAAATCCAAATTCATCTGAGCCTTTATATTTTATCTTATTACTTCCCAGATTCCTAAAACATTACTTTACCATTTTTAAGCATTTTGTGAAAGTGGGCATTTCCTCACAGAAGCCTTTGCACTGCAGTAGTCATCACACATAACCTGCACTCACTCTGTTTGTATATATGCACAGCCACACTCTTTACAGATAACTGCTGTGAATGTGTGAACCTTGGGACTATGAATACCCCCCATGGTTTCATGTCCCATCCTTTCCAATTCTGACAATAATTTATCCATCAACTTAGTCCTTGCTTTTTCCACAACAATAAAGTAAACATATGGTTCTGTATGACTCTGGGTTTGTTTTATTGCCATTTCCCTTAAAGATGGGTTTAACAGGTGCATGTCTTCCGTCTGAGGGCTATCCTCATACCTAAATGATCTAGTAAATAAAACATATAATGGCATCATAGGTTTATAATGAAGTGCTGAATCTCCTCACTCTGCTTTGTTGGGTCCAGTTTGCATATTTTTTTTTTCATTATAATCTAAATTAATTTCAGTAACTGAAGTTACTTCTCTGCTCCAGAGCTGTCTTTATTATCACAGTAACACAATCTAGACTATTGGTGTTATCATCAACCTCGTAATAATCATAGTTCTCATAGCAATTTTTAATCCACATCACATAACATCTCCACCAGATTTTTGTGTTAGAACATCTGTTACAGTAAAAACATTTATACCCTGACAGAACTGGTTTCCAGTTAGCGTTATTTAAACGTTTCTCAAACAATAATGACATAAATTGTATGTGAATCTAGCAAATTTCCTTATAAAAAAACTTATTATTAATAGTCCTAGCATTAACAACCACCAGAGCTAACTCAAATGTTGCTCTCTGTGACCTAGAAAAAATCCTATGTAGTGTTAATTAAATATTGCAATATATCTGTTGCACAAATTGTCTTTCTTGTCTTGACAAGTAGACTCCATCATGTCTAAATGTGAGTCCAAAAATTAGGCTTGGATGCTTTACACATTTAAACTTTTAAAACGGGCCATTTATTCACATGGGTTTTTATCCAGAAAATATTTTGATTCACACTGACCAAACTCACTCTCTGTGTGTGATTCCTGAAAAATACATCCTAACTCCTATACAAGTTATGTTATCTAAGAGGGTTGAAAGTTCCCTTCTAACAGTTAATGAGTCCTTGAAGATGGGATCATTTGAACCAACATGAACAAAAATAGCTCCATATTCCCTAACATTAATGGTTCTTAAGCTCCTCCCCACTTCCTGGAATTTTTGTAAGGCATAATGCTATTTGATGTTCATTATCTTCTCTGCAAATATTAAGTACCACCTCCTGTAACTGGATCTCTAATTACTACCATATAATTTCTAATCAAATCAGCAGAATCTCCACTTCTAATTCACTAATGTCTGCTCTTTCAGTTATTACAAAAGAATAATTCTCATCACCATGTCTCACTAACTCACTGTTTTCACCACTTATTTAATTTGAAATCATATATTTCTCATATAGCTGTCGTTCTACTTTCATAGCCTGAGCCATGTGTTAGCTTTAGTTTTTCTCCTCTTTTATCTTACAGTAATTTTCTTTAAGCCTCCCAAGTTTGATTCAGATTTCTTTCTTTTAGTCTGCCCCTTGACTCTTTTTTTCTACTTTCTCTGTTGGAAAAACAATGTCATTGTCTGTAGGCTGTGTTATATAACAAAACTGAGTGCTTTTTAGTATATATTCTCTTTGAATTATATACATCAATTGATGTTTTAATTCCTAATTATTTGTTGTGAAATTCTCCTTTTCTTCCTTTTGTATTTTTTTCTAAATGTTCTGAATCCTTCGATTCCTGAATACTTGCATCCTGATTTACAAAGTTGTCACCAGTAGATTCATGTTCATTAGCGGTTTAGTGATATTTACTGGCAGAGGATGCTTCCTTTCCTAAATGCACTTTGCCTAATATTATTTATCAATAGTTTTCCAAGCTGTGCAAGTTGTACCAGTGCAATCATTTGTAATCATTTTCAGTAAGTCTGGATTTACTATTTTCAAATTATTTATTGCATTTTTCTGAATTTCATCACTGTACAGTATATTTGTTTTTCCTTAGTCTAGCTACTGCTAGTGTGCTTTTAAATTATATTGAACTATGTGATCCTCATTGCTAGCTTATTTGCCTTAGAATTGCCTTGCAATTACTTGCTGTAGCTAGTTTGTTTGATTTGGTTCTGGTACTTTTTCACTCTTGGCTAACGAAAGTGTGTTTTTACATTAATAAAAGTGGGACTGCAGTACTAGTGGCAGTAGAAAGATAACTTTGTCTGTACGAGTTGGGAAACACACAAGGAGGTTTAAAGCGAGATTGTTTCCATTGACCAGAATACTTTTTAGTTGGTTTAGTAACATTTATTTGAGCATATAGATTCTCACACTCATCGCATAGTGGTTTTTAGCAGTGCCTTGTATTAACACAGGCAATTAGAATCTAAGTTTTCCATATGTTATGTCCCCTGTTCTTTACCCAGTACTCAGTTCTCAAAGAATACCTTGGTTGCATACCAAGAAGCCCTGTCACATGAATTCAGTCATACATAAATTATATTTGTTTCTACCCTCACAGCACCCACGTTAGCTTGCTGTAAAACCCTGCTGTACCACCCTTTTGTAGTTCACCTACACTATGGATAAGCACATGCCAATTTCTCTGCCACCAGCATGGTAGATATGGGCATCTTGAGATGATGTAGAAATTGTCTCATGTTCACTGACAACCAATTAATCCTTAGAGAAAGGGATAAGTATGCAAGTGATATAGTTACACAATGACACTGGAGCAAAACTCTCACACAAAAGTAGTCAAAATAACAATCATGTTGTCAATAATGTAAACTTTACACCAACCACACATAGCATTAACCCAACACATAAACCAATACATGCCATACCACTCAACCTCTTAGCTCAAGAAACCGGGACAAAGCCAAAAAACATGGGGAACAAAGGCCCAAAAATCAAGGATAGATTTTAAGTACTGCTCTTACAATGTAAGAAAGTTGATAGAATAACAATTGTTTTAATAGCACATATTTTCTGAACAACATGAAAGTTGAAACTCAAATGTATGAGATTGTTTACTGACTTTAATCCTCAGTGGGTTGACAGAAAACCATACATTTTATGAGGAATTGGCCAAAAATATGAGGCAAAAATCTGGATATTCTACAGAAATCTGGAGAGTTGAGAGTTAAGATATATTCTGAGGCAATTAAAAGCAAACTTTCAAAACCCCAACAACACCCATAGACATTCACCCTACAAAAGGAATCATCTGCAACCCCAAAAGTTCCTCAAAAACAACATCCAGCACAATACAACACATACAGCCAAACCCTTTGGAGCCTCAACTATGAATCTGATTAGGCAAACCAACACACTACTCAGTATTTTAGTCACAAGTGATTCCTGTGTGAGACATACAAATATCCAGCTCACCAGGCTGAATAAGGAGAAAATCATGGTCTGTTGTATATCAGGGGCTAGGATCTGCCAAATTACCCACACACTCAAGTCATTAGACTACAAGAACCAGTATGACTCATAGTCCATGTGGGTGTAAATGACCTGAGATATACCTCCTGGATTTTATGAAGAGAGACATGATTTAATTTTTGAGCTATGTGCTCCAGGCTGGTATGCATCTACCACTGAGAAGCACTCTACCTCCCACCAAGGATGATGCCATAGCATGAATATAGGTTGATTGACTTCAATAATTAGCTTAGTTTCTGGTGTCATTCCAAGGGGGTACAATATTTGTCAGCATTGGAGGGTATGGGCATAGACCACATTGCTTTGCCAAGGATGGTCTGCACTTAGCCCCTCTAGGCTTTTGAATATTGGCCAAACCATTGTCCTCCCCTGTAGTGCCTTTTTTAGGCAATGCCAAACTGACAAACCTTCCAACATAGCAAAACCAACCCATGGGAACATAAAGGTGTTACTGCTCAATGCCAGGAGCCTAAACAAGAAATTCCTCTCACTCCATGCTCTCCCAACCCTGGAGAATGTGGACATCTGTGCAATTACTGAGACATGTTTTAAAGCACATGCAGGGAGCAAAAGTGGAGGTTACTCAATCTACATCAACAACAAATTTACCTCAAGACCAGTCAAACAGGATGATGTGCTTGAGCTTCTCCATGTCCAGATTTCCATAGGCAAAGTCCCATATCACATCCTTGCAAACTATATTTCACTCTCTATGACATAAGAAACCCGTAACTCATACTTGGACTTCCTAGAGGCTCTCACCATTCAACCAAATATCATATCCATGGGTGACCTCACCTAACCCACTATAAACTGGGATTCTTACATAATCCCATACTTATTAGCCCAGAGATTCCTGCACTTTGCAAATATAAACTCATTTGGACAAAACAGGCCATACAGCCACTGGGGGGGGGGGGGGGGGGGGCAGACATACTTTACCTGGTACTCACAAACATTTCAGAATGCTGTAATCTCCATAGTGTAGTGAACTCTCTCTGGTAAGGTCAGACCACAAAGCTGTCACCTTCTTAATAAAAATTGTTTTGAGACCCCAGTTAAACCCATAATATTTAGGAACTATTCTAAGGCAAACTCCCTACTACTAAGTGATAGCCTGTCAAAATGTCAAGCCCCCCCACACACACACACACACACACATATCCTGAGAATACAGCTGGTTATTCAGAATTGTTCAAAGAAACCCTGTGCAATCATGTCAATAAATGCATAGAGACAGCTGTGCCTACTAGAAATTAGTCTATAACTAACTCAAAAACCAAATAACCCTGGTGAAATCCGAACATAAACAGACTGTACAACAAAAGAAAAAAAGTCATAACCAAGATTAGAAATTGCTATGCCCAGCATGATAAACACACTCTCATAAATCTAAACAAACAACTAAGAGGGCAAATTCATTCTACTACAGACAGTTGAGAGGTTATTTATGCCTTGCATACAAGACATCCTTGGATCCCACTCTGATGGACTTCTGCATATCCACAAAATGAAAAGCTTCAGTATTACTCAATCTAGGAATTTAAACTTTGCTTGCAACAAAATCAGACACATTGGAGTTCCGCTGTGGTGACCCCATAATTGGGAAAAGCCAAAAGACAGTTTATCAAAAGAAAAAATCAAGAACAGTGACCACACATTTCAAAGATATTAGAAAAATTGAAGTCAAACTATGTGAAGAAACCATATAAACAATGTGTAAAGCTAGGCCTCCCAGGCAAAGAACAAGCTCACAACTTACATTAGCTAGATCCAAAGCCTCAAAGGCAGCACACAGTAATAAGCAGAACTGAATATAAATGCAACTATCTACACAGAGCCAGAAGATATAGCAAATCACCTGGCTGACAAATTCCACTCAGATTTTACAAAACTAATAATTACAAACCAAAAGCAGTCAGAGAATACCCCCCCTCCCAAGATGCTAACAATCTACAGGAAGAATTAACACAGACAAATGATTGTTTCCAAAGCCAGAGCTTGAGACACAATGCCATTAAATGCATAATAGTATCCTTTGGGAAATCAGCCACCCTAGGAAATTACTTGATCAATAACAGACTCCTAATAGTAAAACCAGTAGTCAGGGATTTGGGTACATACGTAGTTAGTAACTGGGCTTTAGACCAACATGTGTCTAAGGTATGATGCAAAAACTAGTATGGAGCATAGTTTTTGCATCATTTGGATTTTGTTATATAGTCTGGGACCTTTGGTGCTCATTGGTTTCCTGATTTTCTTTGATGTGTCTAAGGTAGCAAGGAAATCATTCAATGTTGCTTAACTTATAAGCTATGTCAATGAATCTAGGTCCAAGGAAGTCATTGTTCCACTGTATTCTGTCCTCATCAGGCCCATCATTGAGGACAATGCCCCCTTTGATATGTACCTGACCAGACACATAGGTTTATCACAAGAAGAATACAGGGCATAAACAGCATGTCCTATGAAGAGCATGTCAACGCCCTATACTCTTTTTCCTACAGATAGTTGAGAGGTTATTTATGCCTTGCATACAAGACATCCTTGGATCCCACTCTGATGGACTTCTGCATATCCACATAATGAAAAGCTTCAGTATTACTCAATCTAGGAATTTAAACTTTGCTTGCAACAAAATCAGACACATTGGAGGGGCATGCATGTGTCTCAGAGAATTCCCGTTCCATTTGAAGCAGAGTTCTTCCCTAATCCTATTAAAGAGAAACCTGAAACAGTGGATAGGAAATCAGAAATATACCCTGGATCTACCATCTATGTCTCCAATTGTTATAGGCAGTCTGTATATCATGACCTAGCTTACACATACCCAGTAAAATACTCTCTAAGGCATATAAACTTGCTGGATACATTTGGTATATTTGTCTAGGTTTATAAAGGTCCCAGTGGTTATTAGAGTAGTATAAACCTATGAACCTATTAATAATAGTAAGCAGATCATCCAGCTCTTGACATGAAGAACACTATTTTCCAATGTTATTGCATGTTACCCATATATCTTTATATATCTATATATACACACAGCATTTATTACACTTGGCAAAATACTTCTGCATCAGCAAATCATTAATGCCATAATCTTTTAAAGAACTCATTCTCAGCTGCAAACAATTAAGGTCGAGTGACATCTAAAGACATGCAGGTAGGTGCGTGAATGGGTGTGCCTTCTTTGAAGGGCTGGCAACTCGGCACCTTAAAAATCCACTAACAATCATTAGTGGACCGGAGTTCCGCTGTGGTGACCCCTAACTGGGAAAAGCCAAAAGACAGTTTATCAAAAGAAAAAATCAAGAACAGTGACCACACATTTCAAAGATATTAGAAAAACTGAAGTCAAACTATGTGAAGAAACCATATAAACAATGTGTAAATAAATATTAATTTAACTGCACTGATCTAACCTTTATACTAGGTAAAATCATTTATAAAGTAGTCATCCTGACCTGTCTTTCCAGTGATGCCATTCACACTAAGATACTGGACTATCGCTCATAGCTGCACCTCAAAATATAATATAAATCAAAATAAATCTCCTCCTGATAAGTAGTTGCATGATAAATCACAATATTACACTTGGTGGTTTAATATAAGCTCTTGTCGACAGTATGTATGAATTAATAATTTAATATACCCCTTGGGATGGCTAGAGTGTTCCTGTCTGCAATCTATCCCTGTCTTCCAACAAACAGTGAAAATCAAATGTAAAAAAAATTAAAAAAATAAAAATAAAAAAAATAACTCTTCTTCTACTAAGCAGTTGCACAATAAGTCACAAAGCAAAACCTGATGGCTTCATATAAGAAGTAGGCTTATTACCACCTCTTTTTTGATAAGACTCAAGGCCTACAAAACCTACAAGCACTGTTGATGACTCCCTGCTGGGTGAAGAAAGCAAATCAATATTTGTCTGTGAGTTGTGAGCTGCTTTCTGTTTTACCTGCTCCATTTTGTTTTCTGCTTAAAGAAATCTGCTTGGCCTGGTGATTTTGTTCCATGTGGCAGACAGACATTTAAGTTATCTAGGTTGCACATTTCATATTTTTTTTTTGTTTTTCTTTACATCAAATAATTTGTTTCTTGAGTGATACTTAAATACACACAGATCATTTGGGTCTTTGTCTTTTCTGATAAGACTCAAGGCCTGCAAAAAATACAAGCACTGTTGGTGACTTGCTACTAGTTATTTCCATGTTTTTTCCAGCCTTCGTTAGATCGATAATTGAATACATTGCGCCATTTGTCATGTACTTGACTAGGCACTTACAGCAGCTGGTGCAGCCTCAGATGTTTCTCACAAAGAAAATACAGGGTGTAAACAACAAGTCCTATGCAAATAGACTAAAATCCCTATGCCTTTACTCTGTCTCATACCAACTATTAAGGGGTGACCAATGCTTGACCTACAAGGCACTCACAAATCCACCCCTGCTAGAGATGCTCCACATCCACAAATCAAACAGCATGAGGGTCACCCGATGTATGGAGCTAAACTTAGTCAACAACTCAAACAAATCATGCTGGAGAGACAGATATGTCTCAGAGATTTCCCCTTCTCAAGCTTCCCAGTCATATTAAGCAGAGCTCTTTCCTGGCCCTCTTCAAATGCAGTTTAGATAAATGGATGGGAAATTGCAAATTCACATCTAGGGTAGTGTCTATGTCCCTTATGGACAGAAACAATCTGTAAGATACTCAATGCATAGGCACAAATCCATGCCATCCTCTTATTGTATAAAATTAGGTTATATTGACTAGGCTTGTAAGGGCTCTTAAGCCATTAGCCTGGTAATCTCCTATGAACCTATGAAGATGAGATACATTTTTGCAATGATAAATGCAACCATATGGCACTTACACACAAAGATAGATAGATAGATAGATAGATAGATAGATAGATAGATAGATAGACAGATAGATAGATAGACAGATAGATAGATAGATAGATAGATAGATAGATAGATAGATAGATAGATAGATAGATAGATAGAGATGCATGTAATTAAATTGGTCAAATAGCAAGTGTTGGTACAAATTGATCGACATAATGCATGTCAACATAATACTAGGCATGCACTGAGCATTAATTTTGGCTCTTGCAAAAAAGACAACAGAAAAAACAGAAAGAAAACATTGCTTTTTGCAAGGGATAAACCCCATATACCCCCTGCTACTTATATATTATAACTCCAAGATCACACAACTCCCAGGGAAAAAGAATATTGTGTTGACTAAATAAATGTTGACAAAGTACTGTTCATCAAAGGTAGCTGTATCCATATATATATATATATATATATATATATATATATATATATATATATATATATATGTATATATATATATATATATATATATATATATATATATATATATATATATATATGTATATACATACATATGGATTTACTTCAGTAGATTAAGCGTCCAGATAACCAAAATGCTAACTGATGAGACGAGAAGACCACAAGTTTAAAATAATAAAATGACACCATATCGAAACTTGTAAAAACAAAGTACCTACTGTGCATGTCCGAGAACACTGGGACTTTCTGAATGGAGATTGCAGAGCAAAGAGAATAACAGCTGCTCCATTTAAACACTTGAGTAAAATTAAATTAAAATGTACCATTTTCAATGTTTCCGAATGAATTTGAAAATGTACACTTTTCTCCACTGAAGTGCAATCTCAGAGCTGGTATATAAAATTAGCGGGAGGTGTGGGGGATGCAGACCACCACAAGGGGGAAGAAGGAGGGGCTTGCCCTCCTGCAAAAATGTTGAAAATGGTATATTTTAATTTTAATCAAGTAGTTAAATGGAGCAGCTGTTGATCTATTTGCTCTGCTATCTCCATTCAGAAAGTCTGAGTCTTCTCAGACATGCGCAGTAGGAACTTCATTCTTACAAGTTTCGATATGTTGTAATTTCATTATTCTAAACTTGCCATCTTCTTGTCTCAACAATTAAGATTTTGGTTATCTGGATGTTCGATCTACTGAAGTAGATCCATATATATATATATATATATATGTGTGTGTGTGTGTGTGTGTGTGTGTGTGTGGGTATGCACAAATATCTTCTTCTTTTGACTGTTCCCATTAGAGGTCGTCACAGCATATTATCTGTTTCCATTTCATCCTGTCCTCTGCATCTTGCTCTGTCACACCAACCACCTGCATGTCCTCTCTAACCACATCCATAAATCTGATCTTAGGCCTTCCTCTTTTCCTCTTACCTGGCAGCTTCATCCTTAGTATCCTTTTCCCAAAATACCCAGCATCCCTCCTCAGCACATGTCCAAACCAATGCAATCTTGTCTCTCTGGCTTTGTCTCCAAACTGTCTAACCTGAGCTGGCCCTCTAATGTATTAATTCCTAATCCTGTCCATCCTTGTAACACCCATTGCAAATCTTAACATCTTTAACTCTGCCACTTCTAGCTCTGACTCCTGTCTTTTTGTCAGTGCCACTGTCTCCAACCCATACAACATAGCTGGTCTCACTACCCTCTTGTAGAGCTTCCCTTTCATTCTTACGGGTACCTGTCTGTCACAAATCACTCCTGACACTCTTCCCTACGCATTCCACCCTCCCTGTACTCTCTTCTTCACCTCTCTTCCACACTCACCATTACTCTGAACTGTTGATCCCAAGTACTTAAACTCATCCACCTTCACCAACTCTAATCCCTGCATCCTCACCATTCCTCTAGCCTCCCTCTAATTCACACACGTATATTCTGTCTTAGTCCTGCTGACCTACATTCCCCTCCTCTCTAGAGCATATCTCCACCTCTCCATGGTCTCCTCAATCTGTTCCCTACTCTCACTACCTCACTACAGATCACAATGTCATCTGCAAACATCATAGTCCACTGGGACTCCTATCTGATCTCATCTATATTATTATATTGTGTGTATATATATATATATATATATATATATATATATATATATATATATATATATATATATATATATACACATAAACACTGCAAAAAAACACCAAAGGTAGTTTTCATTGTATAATACCTTAAATGTATTGAAATAGAAAACCATGGGATAGATGCAAATGATTTTAAGGACATTAATTATTTCAGCTACATGGCTTCCGAATGCTGATGAATTTTTACTTTTTAAGTCTTCATGGATACATTCAGGCCATCTGTGGACATGCATGTTTTGGACTTCTTACTGATCTCATCAACATAGTATAAGTGTATCTTTGGCTGTGCTATAGAAACACAGGGTCTTTAAACCCAGCTAATATCCATAAACATTAAGGAGTCTGCAAAATATCCCAACTAACATCCAAATCAAATGTAAAAAGGTCACACAAACAATCCATTCAGTAAAAACTGCAAGAAAAACCCAGACAATCTAGAGTTTCCATATGCGATACCTTAAACCTCTTAAGTAGAGGCCCATAGGATATAAGCAAATGACCCCTTAAAGATATTAATTGTTTCAGCTACATTTCTTTTAAATGCACCTGACTTTTTACTTTTAAGTTTTTATGAATATATTCAGGCCAATAAAGTCAAATCCCACTGGCTGTGGACATGCATATTTCAACCTTCTTATTGACATCAGCAGCACAGCATATGTGGATTGTTTGGCTTTACTTTAGAAACACAGGTTCTTTAAACTAAGCTAATGTCCATAAACATTACGGTGTCTGTAAAATATTCAAACTAACATCCAAACCAAAGGGTAAAAGGTCACACAATGAAACCATTCAATAAAAACTGCAAGAAAATCACAGCCAAGCTAGAGTTCTCACTGTGTGGTACCTTAAACCTCATGAAATTAAGGCCCATGGGATATATGGAAATCTTGCAGTTTTTACTGAATGTTTTTTTTTACCTTTTTACCCTTTGATTTGCATATGGCTCATTTATTCAGAGCTTACCTGTGCCTGGCTTGGACACATGTGACTACAAGACATTGGCTTGGATCTAAAACCATCTGTGGACCTACAAAGTAATTATACATACTTTTGAAATTTTTATTTTTTTTTATTTATTTTTTTTTTTTTTGCACTTGCTCTGTCTCAGTGCTATTTAATAGTCATGTGCTGCATTTACTGACTTTGTTAAATTTAGCACTATTTTTCAGCCTGCATCTCTTACTGTACTGCTCTTAGGCTCTATTAACAGTATCCTGATATTTCCTAACCTCCTCTGATATTGAAAAAGCTGTTTTGAGTAAAGTTCTTCTGAGTTTGCTAAAACATTTCTAAGGTTTGCAAAAAGCTTCTTTATTTGTAGAAATCTGTGAACTTATTTCCAAGGATTCTTGATACTACAGGAGTTCCCCTGCCTGTGCTGTACAACCAACAACAGTCAAAAACAAAAAACACTTTACTTTTTAGAGGGATTTTTATTCTGCATTCTGCTGGGAGTAGAGGGCTGTTTCAACCCATAAGAATTAGGAACTGCTGGTGGAAGACTTATTGTATGTTTATCTGATTGGCCAGAGGGCTTAACTGTGTAAAAGTCTTTTATCCTGCTTACATTTTTGTGAGACTGTGCTCATTTATTCAGAGCAAAGTTTTTCTAAAATATGTTTGTAAAAGTGTGTGAACTTATTTCCAAATATTTTTATGCCTATTTTTTTTTTTTTTACAATTTTGCCTTTACTTACAAAGCACTTGTTACAAAGCTTCAAACCAGTTCCTTTAAGTTTTTTATTCTGCACTCTGGTGGCAGCAGATTGCTGTTTCAATCCATCCAAGTTGGAAACTGCTTGTAGAAAGCTGTGTGTTTATCTGAGGGCTTAGCTATGTAAAAGTCTTTCATCCTGCATGTATAAAAAGGCACATCATGCACACACATACAAAGATGGTTACCTGGTTACCTTATACTTTTAAACAAGTATTAAAAAAATCTCTAGTAGGAAATGCTCTCCATCTCCTTCCACTGTTCTGTTCATGGGTGCTATAAGAGAGTTGTTCAGTTCAGAGGGTGCAGGTCATCTTACAGTTTACTACTAAGAGCTTAAGAACTTCACTTTTTTTCTTTAAGTGACCTTCTCCTTCCATCTACTATGGATCTGGTGTAATGGAGAGGTGCTGTCTGTCATCTCTGTTTTCTGGCCTGGTGGATATGGGCATGAGGAGGTAGTGTAGTACTCTTGTTGTTCACTGGTGACAACCATAATTTTTTTAGAACAAACAAACACAGTGGTGAGAGATGTAGATACACAATGTCATTGGAGGAAAATATCTCACATATACACATGAAAAATGCAAACCGGTTTGTCAGCATTGCACCCAAAATGCTCATCACCAACACTAAGGAACAAATAGACAGACCTATATATGCGGAGATACTCACATGTAATATACACAAATTTCCAATACCTCCTAAAAGCATCTCTCAGTAGCCCCACACACACTCAAAAAAGACAGCACCTCACACAACACATAACTCTGAAAATCATAGTAGCCCAGCTTCTAATTCATAAGGCAACACACCACAGAGCCAGACATTCTAGTTATTGAGGATTCCATCCATGGTGGTGGTGCTGCAGTAGCGTTGTCGCCTCACAGTTAGACATTGTACTGTTCGATTCTCAGCTAGAGCATCTTCTGTGTGGAGACATGCGTAAATGCATCAGAGCTGGCAACACGGCACGTAAAAAATCTACTGCCAATCATTAGAGGACCGGAATTCCACTGTGGCGACCCCTAACCAGGAAAAGCCGAAAGACACAACAACAACATTGTAAGACAAAATGACATCCCCCTTACCAGACACTAAACAAGAAGAAGATCATATTGAGCTGTCTGTCTGGTGCCAGAGTCTGTCAGATCATGCATGCACTTAGGTCTTTAAACCACAAATACCAGTATGACACGGTCATAGTCCATGTGGGTGTAAACAACCTAAGATGTACCTCACTGGATTATATGAAGAGAGACATGATACAGCTCTCTGAATGCGTGTCCCAGGAAGGTATGAATCTAGCTTTGGGTAGCATCCTGCCTTCACCAATGATGACGCCACAAAACCAGCAAAAATGACTGACTCCAAGAATTAGCTTAGTTTCTGATGTTACTACAAGGTGAGCCAATATCCATCAGCCTGGGAGATGCAATCAACAAACCATGATGCTTTTCCAGAGATAATTTTTACTTGCCACTACTTGGCTTCCAGATACTGGCAAAAACTTTATCTATTTCCATAGTCCCTTTTTTAGGCCATGCCAAGTTGTTAAACCCTCCAACATAGCAAAAATCACTCATGAATATCTAAAGGTACTGCTGCTCAATGCTAGGAGTTTAAATAAAAAAATGAACTTCCTGGAAGCACGCCTCACACTGGAGAATGCAGACATATATGCAGTCACAGAAACATGAACCATGGAAAGCATCCCAGCCATGAAAGGCTATAATGCCTATGAAGAAAATGAAAACACTGTCACCTGTGTTAGCATGTCTGGCAGGAGATTTGTGTATATTCTCAGATTAACTTGTATTGTACGCCAGCATGTCTAATTGTGAAAATGTAAATAAGTTTTTAAAATGTTGAGTATTTCTCTGTTTATACAAAATGTTTAAAGAATATGTCAGTGTTTTGATACATTTCTAATTGCACATGTTTGTAATGGAGATTCTAAAGTGCAAACTGTCTGTGAAGAATCAGCTCGTAAGTAGGGAATGTAATGAGAATTTTCCTGGTTGCTATGTGATTATTTGAACAGATGATTGACAGGAAAAATAACTTTTTCAAGCAGCTGGTTGTTATTTTTAAAATAAGACAGTTGAGACTGTTAACCTGGAATATAAAAGAGACTGTTGAAGTAGTTGAAGGGCAGTTAGTTAAGAGCTGCAGTCAGTTACAGTGCTGTACAGTGGATACCCAAGAAAAAGGACTCACCAAAAATTGTAAGCCTGCCTTTGTCTTGCAGTTATGTTTTAGGTTAGATCAGGGACAGTATTCTCTAGTTAGATTAGGAAAGTTAAATTATTCAGATAAAGGTTTTCTAAGATGATGGCTTCTATCCTACAGTTTAATTTTATATTACTGTTGATTGAATTCTGGTGTTTATTGAAAGTTATTGATTCACATTCTTATAATCATTTTACTTATTATTAAATGTTTTTCATTACTTTACATTGTGGCTTGTCAATCAGTGTCTTCTTTCGAGATTAAAGAGTGTTTATACCTGTTTGATACTCCTCAGGACACCTTGAATGCCGGGCTACTTCTTGTCACAGCTATCATTTATTTTGATATTTAATTTTTAATAGTTGATCATCTTTTAAGGGTGTGTAGACCTGTCTGACTCAGGTGGCAGTGTTTACTATTTGTATTGCGGGGTGGACACAGCTGGAAATCTGTGTCAGGCTTCCCATAACTGTTACAGTGTGTGAGATTTAAATTTATTTTGAGTGTGAGTGAGTCAGAGGTCTTAAGTTAGAACACATTCCTCTGAAGTGCATGATAAGGAATTACATTTGGGGTGGACTGAGGTATATAGTCCAGTACCAGGAAAGAGAGCATGTTCATGTTGTGCTCTTAAGGAAACTTCTGGAATTTTACTCTTGTGTGCTCTGTGCTCTGGCGTCTTTCTGTGATACTCTCACACTGGAGTCAGTGGTGAGGATTGAGGCTCCTTAATTACTGACCCGGGTTTTAAGTGGGGGATGTCACATTATTGGTGGAGTCCAGTGGTATATTAACCAGATGTCACAATGCCTTTCACACATTTCAATCCTCCTCAGCTCAGGATAAAACAAAGGGAGGAGGTGTCTCAGTGTTTATAAAGGACAAGTACACTGCTAGACTGGTCCAAAACCTTGCTTCACATAAGCTGTTACATGCACAACTAACTATAGGTGTGACTCTAGCATATCCTTGCCAGTTACAAATCCCCTAAGATGAATCTAGATAACCACACCTCCTACCTAAACCTAATGGAGTTTCTTAACATTAAGCATAACACCATATTTATGGGTGACTCAACTATCCCTCCATAAACAGGGAGACTTATATGACTCATAATTCACTTGCTCAGAGTTTTTTGGACATTGTCAATGCAAACACCCTAGAGCAACTGATTAGCTCCATAATTAGAGGTACAAATATCCTAGACCTTGTGCTACTGAATATGGGGAATGTTGCTCCTCCCATGCATTATCTCATCCCCGGTCAGATCTGGCCACAAAATGATATCCTTTACTATTAATACTAGCCTAGATCCCCCATCAAACTTCAAACCAATTAAGAACTTTGCCAGTTAAACAACCTTAGGGATGTCACATTTAATACTTCCTCAAATATAAAAAGAAACATTTGGAAGTATTTCTAGTGAATAATGATGTACCAGAATGTATATAATGTCAGAAAGAACATCCACTACAAGGTAAACTCCCCAAGGATTTTTGCCTCTTTGAGGTATAGCACTGCAGTAGGGCTGTCTCTGACTTGGAAGTAACTACCTCCAGTGACAACAAGAACTTACCACTTACAGTAACTTTTCTGAATCCCAGTGCATATGTTTATGAATAATATAAACAGACTTCATAATGGCTTGGCTAGGATACAAGTTTAAATAAGATGGGGAGGTATGGTACATATAAGTATAAAACAATCTAGTACATCATTTGTGGTAATGATTAAACAGTTAAACTTTATGATTTTTGTTATGGCACAGATAAGGAAGGAGCTGCAGCATTATGAATTAATCTGGGAATGTTAATGATGGCTTCAGTAAACATATATACAGCATACATCATAAAAATGCTGCAGCTCTTTAAAACATTCAATCCCTTTTTAAGTGAAAATATCCCAGTAATATAGATAAAGGAGATTTTATATGAGCTCTTTGGAACTGGAACAGAAGGGCTGGAGAAGAAAAAGATGGAAGAGTTGTGAATAAACTAAGTAAAATAAATATGGGACAGATATATCTGGAACACATGGTAAACTGAGTATGCAGTCAATATTTACTTCTGAAAAGAGTAGTATTACCTCTGCAAGATATATTTGATACCAAGTTATGTTGCATGATTGGGGAAACTGATACAAAACAATGTAATATTCTTATTTTGATTATCATATGGTTAGAACCATTATGCATTCAACATAAGAAGTGATAATGGAAAAAGAATGAATACAAATTGGAGAAGATCTAACAGTGTAAAAATGCAAATAACATATTTAGATGCATAATAGGAGAAACATGAATCAATAGGGCTGTACAGTAATAGTTATGAATAACTGTTGGACTTAGACAAAAAGATTATTCACAATAATATTGCTTATAGGAAAAATATTAAAACTGATCTGGAATTATTCAGGTAAAATATGCAGGTTTTGTGCATTTAAGTACAAAGCTGGGCTAAGAAATAGACATGAAGTGAATGATAAAAATAAAGCAGTTTTATTAAAAGGTCTGCAGTCACTTGTCTGAATGTATTTTGCTGAATTTCCAGTATCTAAACTGTCAGTTAGACTTGGGTTATCAGAAATATGTTCATTAAAAAAAAGAAGGAAATTATATGAATGGAGATACAACACAAGTAATGGGTACTGAAAACATCTGCAGTTAATTTTATTGAGGCATTTTATACTGAATGCCATTTTAGTGAATGAAACGGAACAAAAGGCATTTGATAGGAAATACCAAATCACAAGTTAAATTAATTATATGGTCATTCTATCTCAGAGAAGAGTTTGAGTCTCGATGTGGAATTATAATGAATGCCATTTAATTCTGTTTTGTTTGAGAAAATTGCTTATTCCAAATAATTAAGTTCAACAACATTTGACTATTTATTAAGGCAGATAACAAACCCATGGTGTGAATGTCGGAAAGGTTTTTTAGTGTTAAAGATGGAATGCACCCAAACTTAGTTAAGGTGGAGATGTGTGAGAGATTTGTAGTGGCAGGAAGAATAAATAATGAAGGTAGTTAAATACTTTCTTGATTTTGGAGATTCAACATGTATTAAATGGATTAAGAAGCACAGTTTAGCACAAATGGATGAGATGCCTTATAAATGTTAATGATATGAAAATGCAAACCAAGTATAACAGTTCTGAATGCAATTAATATCAATAATATGTGAAAAGGGAGGTTTTTGGAGGATAAGAGAATGTTCACGAAAAGGAGAAGAGGAAAGAGCAAAAGGGTGGCAGGCTATTGTACTATACTGATGACTACGTCAGTACAATGGTGTAGAATACATTTTAAGGTGTATCAGAGTGATCTGCCAAAATGACTGAAGTTAAAAGAAAACATATCCTGGCTATGTGAGACCACCAACATATTTTGTACATATCAGTGAACATTGCTATATTTTATTCTCAAGTTTGGAAAATGAATTTGACAAAGCAAAACACAAAATGTTAGATGGGATTTTGCATATTAATGAATGCCAACATAATTTTTACTTCATGAGTTGGAATATATAGCACAGTCTGATTGGTATTCTCGGGCATCATAAATAAGCTTACCAGCTTAAATATCAACCCCTATATCACAAGATGGGTTGCAAACTGGCTCAGAGATAGAACCCACATGGTCAGAATCGCAGGTGCCATGTCTGAATCCAAACCAGTTACAAGTGGCGTCCCACAGGGCTCAGTTTTGGGACCTCTCTTGTTCGGTATATACTTCTCTGAGGTTCAGGTTAACACGAGGGGATTATGGCTGACAAAGTTCACAGATGACTGCAAACTGGGGGCCATAATCGAATCTCCAGCTGACACAAGCATCCTCCAAAAGGGTCTCACAGAGATGGATGCTTGGTGCCAGAGCTACGGCCTCAAGCTAAATGCTAAAAAGTGCATAGTCATCCCCTTTGGGAAAAACAAGGTGCCCACAAATTACCACATAGGTGGTAATCCATTAAGTATGGAAGAAGTAATTAGAGATTTGGGGACCAACGTAGATAGTAATCTCTCCTTTGACAATCACATTGCCAAAGTGGTTAGAAAGACCTTCTATATAGCCCACCTTATCACGAAAGGGTTCGCATCTAGATCAAGAGAGGTCACTGTGCCCCTCTACTCGTCACTCATCAGGCCCATAATTGAATACAATGCCCCTTTTGGGATGTACCTTACCTGACACCTGCAGCAACTGGAGAGACCCCAAAAGTACCTCACCAAGAGGATCATGGGCTACAAAAAAGATGTCCTATGCAGCTCGACTAAAGAAACTCCAGCTCTACTCAGTTGCTTACCGCCTTCTCAGAGGCAATCTATGCCTGACGTACAAAGCCATGTCAAACCCAGAATTAATGGACATGCTCCACCTCAAAAAATCCAAGTCCCTTAGAGCTACACACTCCAGGGACCTAAACTTCAGCACAAAAATAAATAGGACATGCTGGAGGGACAGATTAATTTCCCAGAGGCTCCCCTCACTCTGGAATAGAATCCCAATTCATGTTAGACATAGCCCCTCGCTGACCCTCTTCAAGCGAAATTTGGACGCGTGGATGGGAAATCGCAAATTCACCTCTGGGATCTCTCCTGTGTCCCTGTTAGACAGAGGCACGGTAAACTAATCTTAAAAGGGTACCTTCTGTGACCTACTTTACAGAGGCACAGTAGGATAATCTAATAGGGAGGCGGAAGCCAAATACACTCTAGCTAGGCTTATAAATGCCCTAGGGCAGATAGCCTAGTATCTACCTATGAACCTATGAACCTATAATATACAATGTTTGGAGAGAAGAATATTTTAAGAGTGCGGTATCCATTACATTTTAGTTTTGTGTGTAATATATGAGACATAGGGAATATTAGACAGGAAGACACACAGTAGAGAATATATTTAAATAGTGATGTAATCTCCCCATTATTTCTGTAAATGATAGAAGATGTAGCTGATTCAGAGCAAAATTGGATGGAATATGGGAGGTTTTTTGTACTTATAGCAAAACATTTGGAGACAGTAAACAAATATGTAACAAGTTATCATGGAGCTATTGCATGCAAATGGTAGGTGAAGTTAGATAATGTGACAAAATGACAAGACTAGTATGAGTTAGGATAAAGATGTGCTTTTCAAGACTATGATCAGGAACATAACTGGATGTGTAAGGAATAATTCTTGACACCAATGAAGCAGGAGATAGACTGAATGATTGTTCCATGGTTTCCTCGGGAAAAAGGTTAAATCCCATTACAGTAAATGTTTTTTTAATGAAAAAACTAACAATTACATGAATATGGCACACACTCTACTGTACTGTACTGTACAATATGAGTAAAGAGAATCTTTCAGTATACTGTATGGGGTATGAATAAAATGCACTCTGCAGTATAGTGTGCAACTCCACTACTGTACTGCAGAATTACGAGTATGGGTCACCCTGAGGTATTCACTACAGTACACTTTGATTATGGTGCCTTCTGGAACATGCAGTACAGCATGTTTCTGGTGCAACCTGTACTGTATCGTGCAATATGAATACATTCTGCAGTGCACCATACATTATGACTGTGGCACATCTGCAGTGTACTCTATAGTATGAGTACAGTGTATCATTCAGTGTGTTGTACAGTACATGTATGGTATATACAACAGTCTACTGCACAGTGTGAATAAGGTGCACCACCAGTATAGTCTGTAGTATGACTATGGTACCTTCTGCAGTACACTATATTGATATGAGTATGCTGCATACTGCAGTGTAATGCACATTATGAATGAGGTCCATCCTGCAATGTACTGTACAGCATTAGCATGATAAATCCTGCAGCATACTATATGTTATATGTCTGGTGCACACTGCAGTGTAATGCATAGTATGAGTGAGGTCCATCCTACAATGTACTATAATGCATTACTATGATAAGCCCTGCAGCATACTGTATGATACATGTGTGGTGCACACTGCATTGTAATGCATTGTATAAATGGGGTCCATCCTACAATGTACTATATAGCATTACTATGATAAATCTTGTGACATATTGTATGACACGTGTATGGTGCACACTGCAGTGTAATGCATAGTATGAATGAGGTCCAGCCTGCACTGTACAACATTAGTATGATGAGTCCTGCTGTGTACTGTATGAAAATAGTATGATGCAGCATCTAGTGGACTGTATAGCATTTTTATTTATTTATGTATTTTCATTTTTAATTAGGATTTGTGGACTGAGCCCATAGTGATTCTCTTTTCTGTAGCACCCCTGAAAGAAATGCTTTTCTATACAAATACAGATAAATGAAGCCTTGTAGAGTAAGTGAAACATCATGCAGATAATGCAGATGTTACAGTCATCATGCCAATATAACATTATTGGTTTCATAGTAAAAACATATGACATTTTATATACAGAGACATATTTACAAATATCCACTTCCAGTAGTTTTGTTGGCATATTTTTTTAGAATATTCCGTATAATTTTTCTTTTTAAAATGAAAAATCTTTTTAGGATTGTAAATGTTAGCACTTATGTAGAAAATATTGTTATATGGAAGAATTTATTTTGTAGAAGTAATAGCAGATGTATTACAAGTGAAATGGTATGATTTGGTAGATAGATAAACATGTATTTTTATACTAATATGTGATGAAAATAGTGACTTTTGGTATGGTGTGCAGAAGGTAAAATGTGCTTCCTGTAACTTTCCCTGGCTTTTTTTATTAAAGACAGTAAACGGTGCTATGATATCTGGTTGAAAAGCAGCAAATTTAGTTGGAAAGTCTGTAAATCACATAAAGAAAAAAATAAGCAAAAAATAAATAAATAAATAAATAAATAAATATCTGTAATCACATGGAATAGAAGGAGACAGGGAAGCGTACAAGAATAGACAACATCATAGATCCAACCCTGCCCTCTCAAAAAGACATGGGAAAGTAACTACAAAGGATTTTGGGGGGGGGGATTAATAAGCTGGAGCATTCGACTAGGAAATTATATTTTTGGAAATAATCAAGCTCTGATCTTAACCAAGGTAATAAGTTGTTAAAACAACAGTGGTTGTCTCAGAGGCAAATTTAGGCAATGCAGAAGCTGCTGTAACTAATCAGGAAAACAGGGTAAGATGGAAAAACCTGAGGATCAACAGCATCCCAGAGAATAGAGAAGACAGAGATTGCAGAGGTTTCCTACAGAAGCAGTTAGCCAAGTAGACACAACTTCCAAAAGAAGAGCTTAGGCTTGAGCAAACCCATATAGTAGTTTGATTAGTGGCAAGGATATCATTAGGTGTAAGTCACCCAATGTAATCCACTTCTGCTCTTATTTGCGTATTTGCTTAAAGAGAAGGTGATCTCATTGGTTTGGAATCCTTGAATGCACCTGCCTAATGGAGATGCTCAGGTATACACAGACCAGGATTATTCTGCTGCAACAATATAAAGGTGAGCCACCTTGATTCCTGTCCAGAGACCTTGCAAAATGAAGGGACTGCACTTCAAACTGCTATGCTTTTCCCAAATTAAGTTTTTATTAGAGCAATTAAGAAAACTAAAGAAGGATGTTGGCTTGATATGCGAATATACCATTCTTGAAACCCACCAAGAGAGACAAAAAGATGAACAGCAAGTTACCAGGTTGCAGGATGGTGGCAACAGAGAGTTGTTTCCCTATTCAAGAAATATCGCACTTTAAAGGATAGAGCATAGGTTGCTCAGGTACATCACAAACAATAGGGTAGAGGATACAATGATGCAGGGATTTGTAGCCACTCATGAGCTTTGGTACCTTCCCCCAGGGGGAACTGGGAGCTACCATTTTAATAGGGGAAATTTGATGGTCTTTCTGTATTTGGAGGAAGGACTAGTTTATAAAAAGATATACCTTAAAATGGGAATAACTGCAGTTAAAATGAAAGGTAGCAGGGTCAATGGGAGGTAGCAAAGCAGTGTTAAAGTCTGAGCAAGATAAGATGCTGTGAATGCTGAGAGAAGAGTGGTTAATATGGAAAAAAGGTTACTTGATTTAAGTAATTGATAATTCTTTTGTAGGGACAGGTCCTTTAATTTAAACGGTGGATTTGCTATCAATAATTCAGCCAGACAACTTCAGTCATGGGAATAATTACAAATATTATTGTCAAATTTTCAAGAACAAAATCGAGTGTCAAAGAGTATCAGCTAAAGTGCAGATGGAGGGGTGGGAGTACAAAATGCCTCCTAGTGTATCACGTGCATTAAATAAAATGTTTAAAATGAATGATCTGAAGTCAAATTATCTTTTAAAGGAAGATTTAGAACTGGCTTCTCTTGTTAGAAACATTTTAGCTGAATGGTTTGCTCTAAATACTTGGACTCTTGACAATCCTGTGCTGGAATCTTCATTTGGAACAGTGAAGGAAGTGAGTTGTCTGATTGCTGATAAAGGGCAGTGGCCTTCACCTTTGTAGGAGATGTTTTTGTATATAGTTCTTTGATGGAACTTAATCGGGGAAGGGGGATCTTCTTTAGCACTACACAGTTGGATTAAGAAAAGATAGGGAAATGGACAGGTAGCCTCTCATAGATTCTGGACAGGTTTAAGAATAGGTTAGACATGGAGTTTTATTAAAAACAGGGTTGAGCAGGTGAAAGGATGGATTTCATAAAAGTGACTAAGTCAATAAATAGAAGATGAGTTATTACCAGATTAGTGGTAGAACGTCACAGTATTTATTAGGTTATGATTTGTGAGACGATTTAATTATTTTCAATGAATCATTTGAACATCAAATTTTGGAATGTGACTAGTCTAACATATCTGATGAAGGAAAGAATAATAAATGTACTGAAGAAACACAGGGCAAAATTGTTATGTTACAGAAGACACATTTGTCTGAAACAAAAAATATTAAATTAGTCCAAAGAGGGTTTAAAAATCTGGTAGAAAATTGTGTTACTAGAGGTGGAAGGAGACAGGTGAGGATCCCTCTACCTAGGGAGTTACAATTGGCAGAAGAGTGAGTATTAGTTAACGTGGATGGGTGTTTAGCAAGTTGGAAAGGAAAGTTTAGAGGGAACATAATATTACATTCTTGTCACTGTATCTCCAGCCGAGGGGCAAATATGGTTTTGTTATAAGTCTAGTGTTGAAGTCAATTCACTTTCGTGACAGAATTCTAATTCCAGCCAGAGACTGGTATACAATGTTTAAGAAGCAAGAGGTTGATGGGAAAATGAGGTATCCACATCTAATGAATGCAGCCAAAGGGGTAAGATCATTATTGAAGTCTCTGGAGATGCAAAATTGTTGGACTATTCTAAGATGTGACATGGGAGAAGTGGCATTCACATATTACAGCCCTACATGGAACTGTAGCTCTGGTATAGATAAAGCAAAAATATCTCACTTACACCATGAGCTCCAGCAACCAGTCCTCAATAAAAGGATTGATTCATTGTAATTTTCTGGGCCTGGTTGCTGAGCCTTCACAGTGCGAGTGAGATATTTTTTCTTGGTGTTACTTGTTTCCATTATGGCAATGCACTGCTTTCCCTTTATCAAGGTTTCTTGCTTTGGTGTTCTAGTACAGGCAAATTATTAACCTTTAAAGGGCATGGGAAGTTGACAGAAGGATCGAAAGTTTAACCAGTTATATATTTGGACCATGCAGACATACAATTGGAGGTAAGATTTGATCAGGTAGAGTCACTTTGATATCACTGGAGGATCTTTAAGTATGGGTTAGGGAACTAGAGTCTTACTGCTTAGAGAAAAGAGGTCCCAGCACAAGTATTTGGGAAATTAAGGGAAGTCACGGGTTGTGTGTGGGATAGGTGTAAGCAGGAATTGAGATGGAGAGTGCAGCTAAAAGTCAGAGAGTAAAGGAAGAAATAAGAGAGAAAGAGAGAGTAGTTTACATTTGTTTAGAAAACTACGATTAAGAAAGAACAGGTTAGTGGAAGAGGAGGATGTGCTTAAGAAGGCACAGCGGGATTTACAGCAGATGGATGATACTGGAATCTGCTGTCAAAGGGTTGCAGTAAGGGAGAACTTTATTTTTAACACCCCAAGAGCAACGAGGACTCTGACATCACTAGGACAGCAGAAGGTGGAGTGGGCAATGTTCCAATTAATTAAGGAGGGGCAAATGCAGCCTAAAGAATCCCTCTATGGAAAAACAAAGGGTTTTTTGAAAAAGTTTATATAAAAGGATCCTACTTATGGTTGAGACAGAAAAGGGATTAATGATTCTTGGAGAAGTTGTATCTAACAAGTAGTCCAAATACTCCAGTGGATAGGAGACTGCAGAGCAGGAGGTCAAGGCAGGATTAGCTATACAGAAGGGAGAGAGATCCCCCAGGGTTGGGTGGGTTACCTGTTGAAGTTAGGATATTAGAGGAGAGGAAATTTGTTAACATTTGGATCACATTTTCAATCAAATATTGAATGGGAGAGATCCCATATTTGTGGAAAGAAGGTATAATAGTGATTCCACCAAAAGATGGGGGAAATTTAAAACATGCCAGCTCTTACAGACCAACAACTATCTTGAAATATGATTGCAAGACATTCATAAATATCATAACAGCCAGGTTAGTTCCCATAATACCCAACGTTATATACTCAGTCTGTGTGGGTTTGTAGGAGGTATAGAAAGATCTTTGATATCATGTGGATCCTTGCAATAATTCAAGATGCACATAAGCGAGATGAAGGGTTGCAATACTATCACTAGATGTAGAAAAGCATTTGGCAGGATCGACTGGGTATATTTGTTTACAGTACTGCAGGTATATCCCAAATCTTGGGCATTAAAACACAAAACCACAAATTTTAACCCAAGGCACATCCCATAAACATCAAGAAAAACTGGACATTACCCCATTGCTCAAACCTTGCACTCAACGAATACAATGTTTGACTTAAAAACACAGCAGTGCATTCTGTCAACAAAGTTACCAAGCATATATTACAGATAGAAAGAGATTCATAAATATCATTAGATATAGACATAGATAAATATCATTAGATATAGACAGCTATAATTAGACATAGAGGTATTATACAGCTACAGCTATCAATACTGATAGATATAAATATTATACAGATTTAGGTATCAGTATTGATATATATAGATATTATACAGATTTAGTTGTCAGTAAAAAAAGCTGCTTTACAAGAACACTACCAGTTAATCAAAGTATAGGTTGCATGTACTTGTGCAACTAAAGTGCTAATTAAATACTTTCATTAAAGTCTAAATGTAAATATGTTAGGTTATCATGCAGAACAAATTCTAGTAAGCATAAATGAATATTCTATTAAAGTTGGGCAATGAGCAATCAGCAAAACTTAAACATCTTGTAATTTCATATACCAAACATGCTACATCATCATGCTATATCCTGCAGTAACTTACTCCCAACATACCTTGGTATTTAAATTATAGATGTAACCTGTCCTAATATTAGTTCATTTACAACATGAGTCCATAAGATGCCATTAATGAGGCCAGGATTTAAAAGACATGCTAACTCCATCTGATTGCAGCTTTGACACGTACCCCCTCATATGGAACATGTTCTTGAATGTTAGCACTCCAAGCTGAACCCACATGTGAACACCTGCTCACATTACAAGCATGCATCTGCAACCCTTGTTCTCATTGGCTACTTTCTGCAAACCTTCCAGTCTCTACCAAGGGGATGCTGTCAGCCAGACTATTTCCCATGTACCCACAACTATGTCTAAAGAGGGTGAGTTAGCTGTCCAACACTCACTCAGTTCTTCTCCTCTAGCTAGTTTTCTAACATCTCAACTGCTAATCAAACTGAGTTATGAAAGGCAGATATAGCATATTGTCTGTATCTGTGCATTCATGACACAAAGTAAGTCTTTTTAGACATGATCTGTCCAGTGGTACTCAAAAATAATCAGCAGTTTAATCATAATAAATCTAATAAAACATTTATATTACAATTACAATAAAGATGAAATGAAACTTAAGAAATATGTGTAAAGAAGAAAAACTGGAGATACAGACTCTGTATTGTTTAGGAAGAATTACTGTCTCATTTAGTGGAAGTTTTGTGGACTTATTTTATAAATATTTTAAGACATTAATCATAGCTTCAGAGATATTTCCTGTTATCTATTAAAACAGAAGAAATAACTTTTTTCCACATTAATTTTGCAAGCAAAAGTAGTTAGCTAAGGAGGCTGTGTTTGTGAGTAGTGGATAACTAATAGTGTTCTTACATTTGAGCCCAACCAGAAGGGGGGTCAATTGCCTTTAGAACAAGCATTACTCCTAGGACCTTGCTCCATAGAATATATCATTGTGCTGAAAAATATGTCCAATAATTGAAAGTTTTATTATGTGAACTACTTATGTAAATTATCAGAGTTATGAAAAGATGCAAATAACATGTCAGGCAAAGTAATCTTTTAAATTAGCTTTATTTTAGTAGCAAGTATCGATAATGAAAAAATATCTCATTACAATAGCTTGCAGAGAAAAGGATTAAAGCTAAATGGCTTTGGAATATAAATGGATATTCTTGTAAGCTTTTGTGAGATATGACAGATGGATTAAAATTCATATAATTCTGTTTCAGGAGAAGCGTTTCACTTTGATACTTCCATAACTCTGACAGCCTTCTGTAAGAGGTACCACACATCAACCTGCTTCATAAACTGCTGTCTATGATGTCAAAAGAAACATTATTTCTAGGAGCTGTGCTCTAAAGTGAATTACACCCCCAGCATTATGCTTTTAAATTACCTAGCAGTCAGTGAATATCAGTAGTGTGTAGATGCATTCATTCAGCTTCTGATGGCACTAGGCAGGGTTATGAGCCATGGTTTATGGTACAGCTTATTCATCTTGCCAGATCATTACATATAGCAAAACATTACAACTTTTCTATTGCTGAAGTACCATTTATCTATGGCACAGAGCTGTTTCCAAGCATATATAAATAACTGGTGCAACTCAGACTCAAATACGTAGCGCGACAATCACTCTTCGTTCCATTACTGTGACATGCAAACATTAGGCCATCCGTTATAAATTCCTCCCCTGGCATTAATTCAAAAACTAATTTCATTCAGCTAATTCGTCAGAGCAGTATGAACAGTGTGTGTGTGTGTGTGTGTGTGTGTGTGTGTGTGTGTGTGTGTGTGTGTGTGTGTGTGTGTGTGTGTTGGGGGGGGTGCTCACACATGTGATTGCCTGTCTATCTGTCTCTGTCTGTCTGCATTCAGGTTTCATAAAGATTGCAGAAAACAAAACATTTTCTACTCTGATCATATTAAATATAAATATATTCCCATTGATTCTACCCATCATTTCCTTAAGGAGTAGCTCTCAGAAGGCATTGCAGTACACTCTGCAGCATATAAAAATGGCAGAAAGTATTACATGACACAGTTATTTCTATAAGGAATTTAGAAATCAAACATTATTGATACTGCTCCAGCTTTATGTCAGTATAGTTATATTAAAGGACTAGAAAACAGGTCTATGAAAAAAATTGAGGAAGGCATGCAGCAGTAGTCATGATAGCACTGGTGTGTCAGTATTCTCATGAGGGATGATAGTACAAGTTCTTTATTCTGTGCCACCGTGTAGTTATACTAGATGAGAACAACTAATATAACAACATTTACAGGGGAGTTATGTTAGACAGAGTAGTAAATTATAAGTCTAGCCTTTTGAGTGAAGCTCAAGAGAACTTAAGTATTACTATATGTATCAAGAATAATAATTCCATGAAAGAAAGCTGTTATGCTAGCTATTAGTTTTCACAGTGTATGCTATTTTTTTAACCTTAGGGTTTCCTTTGTTTCAGTGTTGTTTGCTTAGTTTTGTCAGCATTATGTGTGTTTGTGGAGGTATATTTTGTGGCCATAGTTATTTCTATAATGTGAACCTGTTGCTGCTCAATTATAAATTTCTGCCTGGTGTCATTTGTTTTGTTTATTCTCATACAGTGTAACATTTTTGCATCTTCTGTGAAAAGGTTTCTAACATGGTGTCTTTGTAAGATTCATTTAGCACTGGGTTGCTTTACTAATGCATTCTTACTTTGCCCTCACAAGAAAAACAGCATTAGAGGATTTAGTATGAGGGCAAATTCTGTATTACAAGTTTATACTGAAGCCAGTTTTGCGATGGAGGGGCAGATTCACGAATGCCTACACTAAATGCTGCTATTGTGTAGAATCAAGTCATGCTACACACACAATAGGACTCTTTCCTATTCATTTACAGCTCAACACTTAATGTACAACCTCAAAACAAGGGCAAACAGCAGAATATGTACGTATATGTGCTGAATTAATTAACCGGTCCAACATGGCAGAGCTATTCAAGAAAGTATAAACTAACTGTGCAGTCTTAGTGAAGCCATTTGCCCTGAAATCCAAAACTCTTTACACTTAGAACAAACCATGTTAGGGGTCGCTGCTGCCATTATTAATCTGTATGTGCGACAGGCTTTAATTTAAGGTGCTTCTGCTGCTGCTACTGCCAGACTTAGGCCAAGAAGAAGAAAGACAAGGCTGTTTAGACCCCATTTACCTTATCATGGACTGCATGACACAGAAATTGGAGAGCAATACCAGGTGCACAGGGAAACACTAGAGGAAATATGCAACCTCTGACACATTTCTGAAAACACTGGGAAACATAAAGATCCTACCAAACACTCTGATATTGGGTGATTTCAATTATACAGACATTAACTGGGAGAACTACTCAAGTACTAACTCCCTTGCCCAACATTTCCTAGAATTTATATACTCAAACCCCCTGGATCAACTGGTCAACACCCCCACCAGAGGTGACAACATATTGGATCTGGTCATCACCAACATTGGCGACAGGTGCTCCACACTGGAGGTCAACCCCTCACTGGTTAGATATGACCATAAACTAATCACTTTGGATATCCACATTTTGCCCCCACCCCTGGTCAAAGAAGCCACCGTGAAAATCTTTTAAAAAACAAACTTCACATTACTTAAGACTGAGGAGGAAAGTTTCAAAACCCCCATGCTAAAGGATAATGCTACCCAAGCTGCAAAATCCTTTACTAATGCACTCTATGGGCACCTACAAGAATGCATGGATCGGGCTATCCCAAGCAAAACCAAGACTCACTCCTCCAAGAAAAGAAAAACAGTCTGGTGGAGCCCTGCCATAAACAAGCTATAATATAGAAGGAGGAAACTAGTACAGAAAAGAGTAAAATCCCAAGAAGGTAACACATCCCAGATCAGTATCAGCAAGAAACTATGATCCCTCATAAAAACATCCAAGGCTAGCTTTGAAAGAAAAATTGCCAAGGACTCCAAAGATAACCACAAGGCTTTCTTTACTATGTCAAGAATCTAAATCTAAGTGGCAATTCTCAGATCTGCTCGGAGTTAGTGCAGAATGGCACAAAATACTCTGAAACGACCGATATCACCAACATCCTGGCAGACAGGTTCAGTGCAAACTTCACCCCCCTCTCACCCCCAAAAGGGCCCATAAGCATACCAGAAAAATGTACTGACCCTGAAATCACAGACACTCAGGTTAAAACAGCCCTCTCCAAAGCCAAAAACACAGCATCAGTGGGATCGGACGGTGTCCCAGGCTATGTCCTACACAAGCTCAAAGATGAACTAACCCCTCATCTAAGCACACTGTTCAAACAGCCTCTCCACAGGCTACGTGCCCATATAGTGGTGCACAGCAATGGTTATTCCACTCCAGAAAGGTGGAACCACAACAGACCCCAGGAACTATCACCCTATAAGTCTGACTAGCTTGGTCTGCAAGGCTATGAAGCGCATCATCATAAAACTCATTAACAGAGACATTGGGAACCTCCAAACACTGGACCCTACCCAGTTCAGCTTTGTTAAGGGCAGATCATGCCTCCTAAACCTGGTGGACTTCTTTGAGACAGTTACCAAGGCTATAGATGAGGGAAAGGTGGTCCACACAGCCTACCTAGACTCACAAAGGCCTTCGATGCCATTCCCCATTCTGGTATTATAGACAAGCTCACCAGCCTGAACATAAACCCCTTTGTCACAAGATGGGTCACCAACTGGCTCACAGACAGAACCCACAGGGTAAGAGTTGTGGGAGCTAGGTCTGACTCTAAACCGGTTACAAGTCACGTTCCCCAGGGTTCAGTCCTAGGACCCATCCTGTTTGGCATATACTTCTCAGAGGCACAAGTAAGCACAGGAGGTCTATGGCTGACCAAGTTCACAGACACTCTGGCTTACACAGACATCCTCCAAAAGGGTCTCTCTGAGACAGATACCTGGTGTCAAAACCATGGCCTCAAGCTAAATGCCAAAAAGTGCATAGTCATCCCCTTTGAAAAAAACTAAGCACCGACAAACTGCCACATAGGTAGTAGCCCCCTAAATATGGAAGATGTAATAAGGGATCTGGGGACCCAAGTAGATAGTAATCTCTCCTATGATAATCACATTGCCAAAGTGGTTATAAAATCCTTCTATGTGGCCCACCTAATCACAAAAGGGTTTTCATCCAAATCAAAAGAGGTCATTTTGTCCCTCGACGCATCACTCATCAAACCCATCATAGAGTACAATGCACCATTTGGGATGTACCTTACAAGACACCTGCAACAGCTGGAAAGACCACAGAAGTACCTCACCAAGAGGATCATTGGCCTCAAACAGATGCCCTATGCAGCTCGACTGAAGAAACTCCAGCTGTACTCGGTTGCATATCGCCTACTCAGAGGTGATCTATGCCTGACATACAAGACCATGTCCAACCCAGAATATATGGACATGCTTCACCAAAAGAAAAACATATCCCCTCAAGCCACACACTCTAGGGATCTAAACCTCACCACAACAATAAATAGGATGTTTTGGAGGGATAGATTACTGTCCCAGAGACTTCCCATGATCTGGAACAAGATTCCACTCTACATTTGGCAGAGATCCTTGCTAACACTCTTCAAGAGAAACCTTGATGAGTGGATGGGAAATAGAAAGTTTACCCCAGGGATCACTTCAATGGCTCTGCTGGACAGAGGCACAGGGAAGTAATCTAAGGGGGCGGTGAAAGACAACACAATTCCGGCTAGGCTTATAAATGCCTTCAGGCAGATAGCCTAATACCTACCTATGAATCGATGAACCTATGAAACTTACCTGCAGCTTGAAGGAAATCATGCTTAACCCATCTCAGTGGAAACAAAAGTATGTGTAGCATTATGTATACTAGCTACAGACACTTTCCAGAGACCAACAGGGGATATATTATGGGTGTCACAAACCTCAGCTTCTAGAATACTACATTTTCTTAATGCAATACAACAACATGCAAGACAGCAGAGCCATTTCCCACACACCCCAGAAAAAGAGCAAGAGCCATGCAAGAATTTTATGCAATAGCATACTTTTCTGAAGTTTTGTGGGCCATAAATTGTACACATATAGAAATAAATGCTCCACTCGGTGAGCAGGAAAGGAGGTACATTAACAGGAAAGGATACCACTCTATAAACTGTCAGATTGTCTGTAAAGCCCAAGGGATCATCTACAATGTCTGTGCAGGTAACCCAGGCAGTTTTTAAGACTCACACATATGGCATATCTGTGAGCTGTACACAAGGTTTGCTACGGGTGACTTTCTAAAAGGGTATCTAGTGGGGGATGCAGGTTATGCACTGGAACCTTGGCTCATGACACCCATAAGAAACCCATACAACCCCAATAAGCAAGGATACAATGATGTCCATGCTCAAACTTGGAATATCATAGAATGTTTCTTTGCTCAAATCAAAGTTCCAGAAGATGTCCTACAGTATGACCCAGCCATATCTGCCCAAATATTTACAGTCTGTTCCATGTTGCACAATATAATTTTCAGAAAACAACTTCAACAGGGACAACAAGGGGCAGTACCATAGTTTCCAGGACCACAGGTAGGACCAGCAGCTCCAGCAGATACAGATGAGGAGTATGAGGGAGAACCACCACCCACATATGCATCTGGCACTAGGAGTGCACAATATGCCATGACTCTTGCTAAGAGGCAAAGGACAGCACACACAATGAATACCTAAGTGAAAACCTAAGAGCCTGAGCACATACAAATATTAAAACTGATGGCTGCAAAAGCCCACAACATTTAGTTAAGAATGCAATGGTTGTGTTCTGTTAGCATCAGAAGGACACATCTTGTAGGTACAGTATTAACAAGGAAAGTATGGAACCTATATGAAAAAAAGAGGTAGATAACTGACTACTGTCATATGGAAATACATGTATGTCCCTAAGCTGAAACATGTCCCAGGTATACAGTAAGGTCAGTAATAGCTTAGGACTGATGTTTGCAGTATACACGTATGGATTTTTACCAGTACTGTGTATCAAGCATTTCAGCTGACCACTGTATATAAAACAGGGAGCAGGTGAATGGTTGTACCGTTTTCACAATATACCAATAAGCCTTACTTAAATATGTACTCTGACTGCATTACTATGAAAACTAACAGAAATACAGTGAGGGTCAACAATTGCATAACCAGTCATTCACAACTGAGTAGGAACAATAAAAAAACATTTCTTCTGCAATTAATTTACATTGAAGCAAGCTTCTGAGTAAGCAAGCATTAACTATCCACTTTATGCATCAGATATATGTAACCCTAAGACACAAAGAAATGTACCAAGGGCAAGGCACAGTCCTCATCAGGAACCAAACACAAAAAGCAGATAAAAGTGAAACAGTCCAAGTGTACACAGCAGGTCCACACCAAGATAAAATTCTTCCTTTTATTTGCCAGTAGATTAACCACTTTCATCAGCTTATAGCTAAAGACTTCATCAGAGAAAAGACAGTAGCAGGAAGGAGGAGGCAAGGGATAGTTTTGAGGAGTAGTTGAGGAATGTTTTGTGATGGTAAAGCATTCCTAGTTTCTGGTGTGCTTTTTTGATGTTGTTGAGAATATGCATGTTGAAAGTTAAGTGTTCATCTAAGGTGGTACCTAGAAGTTTAGTATGTGTTGAAAAATTATATTGAGCTGCTTACTGCTTGCTGTGATGGATTTGAAGTCTTCTTAAGACACTCATTTGCTGGCTGGATTCTGCTAAAATTCAAAGTCTGGTTATATTTGCATTCACAGTCTGTTGCATACAGAAACTTGCAGAATATACACTGATGAGAATATACTTTGCAGCATCAACTTAGAGCAGTAACAAATAACTTTTTATAATAAACCAAATGGACTAACGTTGCAGCTTAAAGTACTGTTCCACTTTACTTCTCATATAGTACAGATGATGTGAGAGATATAACATTTACCTCAGGACAAATGTGTCCCTACCATACCCCTAACATAACTGGATTTATACAGCTCTTTATATACAATTTTAGTCATGCACAAACATATACATTTCCTCTTGGTATTCTATTTTGGAGAATTGCTCATCCTGTAGAAACAGTACTAATTGTTGCAGATGTTGACGCAAACTGCTGACTTAATGACATTATTTTTCAGCTTCCTTGTTTGTCACATTTTTACTGAATTTATAAGAAGCCAGCTTTTCTGACAGTGTGAACATCCTGTATTCTATTTGGATCTTTGTATAAAAACATCTATTCTTGTGCCAGTGCTGATAAACATGTCCTGTTTTCCATGCAGAAAAACATGTTTTTGAGGAAACACATTGCCACAGTGTCATTGTCCATTCTTTAAAAGCAGATTTTGCATTTTAGCTCTTGCATACATCCTGTTTTTAAGTCTGTAAGGGAAAAATGTCCATTCAGCAGATTCCTTATTTTCCAAGCCATGGTCATTTAGTATGGTTGCTGATTACATATTACTAAACTCTGTTTCTGCATTTAAGCAAGCTTTTTCTTTCAGCGTATTTACAACAGAATTAATTTCAGCCTTATATTCATAATATCTAACATGTGTGACAACCTCAATGGTAGTATTATGTTGTGAGAGAATAGAGAAAGAGTCTCTGTTTATAGAAAAGGACCTCTTAGTGGTGAATAGCGTAAGCTTAGTTTTTTTTAGGGTTTAGGGCAAGGTGGCTGTTTGCCATCCATATTTCTGTGGAGCTGAGGGCAGATTGGGTAAGTTTCAGGAGTTTTGGTGGAGAGTTGGCAGTGCAGATGATAGTGGAATCATCTGCATATTGGATGACTGAGCTGTCAGTGAGAGAGAAGTAGAAGTTACTGATGAAGATACTGAAAAGTATAGGTCCTAAGATGGATCCTTGGGGAAAATGGGTCGTGGTACTGAGGAAAGGAGAGAAAGAGTGTTGCCATTTGGTGGCTTGTTGCCTATTGTTGAGGTAGTTAGAGAACCAGTAGAGGGTTGAGGTAGACATCCCTAAGTTGAATAGTTTTCTGAGAAGGAGAGGGTGGGAGATAGTATCAAAGGCTTTAGAAAGGTCAAGAAATAGAGAGGAGACAAGTTTCTCAGCATCATGAGCCCAATTGAACATGGTCACAGAAGGATATAAGAGTTGTGAAGGTGCTATGGCTGGGTCTAAAACCATGTTGGGTTGCTGACAGTAGATTATTGTCAAGTAGACAGTTAAGGAGTTGGCTGTGGATGCATTTCTTGAGAACCTTAGAGATAGGGGAGATATTGGCAATGGGTTGAAAGTTAGATATGTCATTTTTGTTTTCACACTTGTGCAGTGGGAGGATGAATGCTTTTTTCCAAATGGTGGGGACATAAGACTCTTGAATGGACCTATTAAGAAGTATACTGACTGGGTAGGTGATGGAATTAGTGGCTTTTGAAGGAATTCTGGGAATAGATTATCAGGGGCATTTTTACATGGTTTCAGTTTTAGAATTAGTTTCTTTACTGCAGCTGTAGGGATAGGTGATAGTTAGAATTTGTGTGAGTTGGGGGTAGAGGTATTTGTAGATGGAAGGTCAGTGAGGTTGGGGTGATTTGGAGGGAAGCCAGTGGTGAGATCAGCTATGACATTTATAAAATATGTGTTGAAAAGTAGTAGTATGTTGACTGAGTTCCAGAAATGTTTAGGATTCTGTTTGTGCTGGTCTTGTAAGGTATGATAGTATTTTCTTTTATCTGTAATAACTAGGCACTTTACCTGGTTGTGAAAGTGTCTGTATGTTATGAGGTCAGAGGGTTTTTTGTGCTTATGCCAAAGCTTTCTGGCTTTGTCTCTAGCAACCATGTTCTGTTTGGTTGTGCTAGTGAGCCATGGAGCATGATTAGCTTTTACATGTTTTAGTCGGGGAGGTGTGAGACTATTTAATATGTTGAGGAATGTGGAGTTGAAAAGTTGTACAGCATCATCTAGGGAAAGTATTTTTAAGGGATCCCAGTTGCTGTTTAAAGATTTGTTAAAGGTTGTAGGGCAAAAATGTGATAAGTCTCTGGTGTTTCTGTACTGATGTCTATTTAATGTTGATGTGGTATTACGTATGATAAAGGCAGGTAAGTGGTCACTGATACTGTTTGGGAGAGTTCATGCGGTAGATATTTTGTTGGGATCAGAGACAATGATCCAGTCTAAGACTGTCCCACACTTGTTTTTATTGGATCTGGTGATATCAGTGATTAGCTGGGTGTAGTTATATAGGTTGATATTAGTGGAAGACTTTTGCTTTGAGATATCAAACCAATTAATATTAATATCACCAATAATTATTGTTTCTATTGTTATGTTTTTCGATGTCCAATCTACGATTTCTTCTAAGATGGGAATATTATAGACAGGGGGAATGTATAGGATGATGATACCGAAGTTTTTACTTTCATTAAGTTTTAGGAAGGCTATCAGAATTTCTGCTGTAGAGAAGTTAGGTATGGGTGAGTTGTATGGGACTATGTTCATAGGTTCATAGGTTCATGGGTTCATACTAGGCTATCTGCCCTAGGGCATTTATAAGCCTAACCAGAGTGTGTTTGGCTTTCGCCACCCATTTTAAATGAATTTTGCTATGCCCTTTCTTGAGGTTAGTATACTGTGCCGCTGTCTAACAGTGACACAGAAGTGATACCCGGGGTAAACCTATGATCTCCCATCCACTCATCAAGATTCCTCTTGAAGAGAGTCAATGAGGGACTCTGCCTAACCTGGACTGGGATTTTATTCCAGAGTGAAGGGAGCCTCTGGGTTATGAATCTGTCCCTCCAGCATGTCCTATTTATTTCAGTGCTGAGGTTCAAGTCTCTCGAGCGCGTAGCTTGATGAGATTTGGATTTTCTGAGGTGCAGCATGTCCATTAATTCCAGGTTGGACATGGCTTTATATGTCAGGCACAGATCGCCTCTGAGCAGGCGGTATGCCACTGAGTAGAGCTGGAGTTTCTTTAACCGGGCAGCATATGGCATCTGTTTGGGCCCGATGATCCTCTTGGTGAGGTACTTTTGGGGTCTTTCCAGTTGCTGCAGGTGTCTGGTAAGGTATATCCCAAAAGGGGCATTGTACTCAATTATGGGCCTGATGATGGATGAGTAAAGAGGCACGATGACCTCCCCTGAAGGTGTTGGGTAGATTAGTGCTACTCCACCACCTTTTCACTTCTGTCAGAATGCAGGCATGCAAAGCCAGGGGGAAGGAATTCTGAGCTTTTTATGAATGATTTTAGCCAGGTTTCTGTAGTGGCAATTATGTCAGGCTTGTTATGTGTAATCCAGGCATGGAAGTTGGGGATTTTGTTTCGAATGCTTTGCAGGTTAATTGTGGTTAGGTTTAGAGATTTGTAGGAGCTATGCAGGTTGGTTGAGGAGGAAAGGGGACCTGGATATGGATGGATGTCACCACTTAGGGTTAGTTTGGAGTGTTTAAGTAGGGCAGCAGTGAGCTTTTGTTTCTTTTTTATGTTATTGTGGGGGTAAGTGGAATGGTTTATTTCATCATTATTATTTATGGGGAGTATTTTTAGTTTGAAACAAAAAATGTTGTCATTGTTGTACAGGTTAGAAGATATATTGGAAAATGGACTAAGAGATGGACTTTGAGTGGAGGTTATGGAAGTGGGTTTGAGGTAAGCATTGTTAATTTGTAATGGAGTAAGTTGTAGTAGGAGGGTTAACGGTAACTGGAGACTGAAATGTGTTAATTTATACATAGGTGGATATTTGTTATGGTGGGTTGTAAAGACGCAGAGTTGTAGGTTAGCAGATATGAAGGTAAATATAGTAATGTTTAACAAGTAGTGAGGTTGGAACAGGAGACTGTAGTTGCTAGTAGGAGGATAAGTATGTATGTGTTAGCAAAGTGTTAACTAGCAAAGTGATTGGAAGGGAACAGAGATTGGATGAGAGTTAATGAGGGGAGGATTTGGGTGAGAATAAATGTAATTGAAGTGGGGGTGGGTGGGAATGGGGGTATGGTAGGAGAGTGAAGTGAGCCCAAGCGTAGTGAGAGCAAATGGAGCAGGTAGAACCACAGGAAAGTGGAGAGGTTTGATGAAAGACTATCTGTCTAGCAGGAAATCAGATGACAGAGAGTGAGCACAGGAACAATGGGTGGAAGTGGTGTAAAAAAACAAAGTATGTAAACTGCTATGCATCTAGAAATGAGCAAGCTAGAGTAAGGGATACATACAGAGGGGTAATTATAGCCTCAGAAAGGCCAGTTATAATCTAAGTAAAAAAGAGTAATAAGTATAAACCCTATGTCTCTAGAAGAAAACTGTAGTTAGAGTGACAAAGGGGGTTCAGATGGTGGGCTGGGGGTGATTTCCCAAGAATTGAGGAGGGGTACTGAATGGGGATAAGAATGTAGTGTGCACGCCAAAAGCCAGTACTTTTAATTGTAAGCCAGAGTCCATACATTTAACAATTGGAAGAAACAGAACTTTTAACATAAAGTTATAGGACTACTTACTTTACAACAGTTAGGTTTTCATCAAACTGATGTACTTAATGCTTGAGGTAGATTGAGGCTACACTGTGCAGTTCAGCTAGGTAATTTTTCCCGCTGCGTCTTGACCAGTGAGGGAGGGGGTGCAGAGACCTTCTTTGTGGGCTGCTTTAACACTGAGAAAAAACACCAGAATTGGCAAGAGCAGTATAGTTTATATGGCAGACAAGCCATACTAGATGGGATAGTGTAGTTAAGTTATGGAAGATAGAATGTAGAAGTATAGGCATAGGAGCTGATCAGAGGGGAAAAGTAAAAGGAGAGTGAAGAGGGGCAGAGTAGTTCAGAATAGGATGGTGGGAAGTAGGAGAGGTTAGATGCAGAGTCAGTTAATTAGTTAGATTAGTAAGGAAGAATAGGTACGGAAGGTAGAGACAAGTTACTATGTTTCACACACTAGTACACAGTTAAATGGCAAAGCGCAAAAGAAGGTAAATAAAAAAAACAATTGTAGTTGCTGCTAAGGTGTTCAAATACAGTCACAAAAATGAGTGAGCAGTAATCGCAATAGCCACAGTAAGAATGGCAAATAGCACTCAAAGAAATGAAAAACCACCAGGGCCGTTTCAGGGAAAAGCAGTAGAACTGAGAGAAACCTTACATAGCCTGCAGGGAAATAAGTGAATAAACATGGTTAGCTTGTATGTATAGGACAAAACCTGGAATGGGTAACTGAGAGAAACTTTACATAGCCTACAGGGAAATAAGTGAATAAACATGGTCAGCTAGTATGTATAGGACAAAACCTGGAATGGATGACACTACAATATTGCACTGCCAGGACAGTAGTACAACGATTATACACTTAGTGACAGTCTGATGGGGCAGAAAAGTTTTCCATAACTCATAACATCACCATTTCAGTGTCGTTCAAACACTAGAGCAGCAACATAGTAATACTGCAATGGCAGAACAGCTTAAGCAATGACATTCAGATTATTAGACCAGAATATACAACTACCATAACTTAACAGTACTGTCTAGTTGAGATACTGGTTGCAGTAACAAAGCCAGACATCTAGCTACAATAGCTAATCTACCCCTACGGGACAAAGCCATACATCTGACTACAAAGCTAGCAATTGGGCACCACTGCTGCATAAAATGGAGAGTGACTGGTTTACTCAGACAGAGCCAAAAACATTCTCACCGATGTGACTAAAACTACACTTGCCACTACTTATCTCCTCCTCACACTTCTTTATGGAGATCCCATCCTTACTGACTGTAAAAGGAAAAAACTTCAAAGACCAATGCATGTTAGGTTTAAGCAAGGCACGCTTTATTACTTGCAGCAAGGAGACAAAGCATGTAGGTACAGGATTTATCTGGCTCTTTGGTGATCAGTATATTATTCTTATACAGTTCTCTTCATGTCATACAGAAAATGTTACTATTCTATTGCTGACGTAGTTGGACACAACTTTCTGTATGTTTCACAGAAAATGTTACCAGACTTATTGCTGACATGGTCAGATTATTTGCTGTCTTGTAAAAACATTTTGAGAAAAACAACCTGGCCTTGGGCTTATTTTAGCCCACCTTAACTTTTCAATTCTTCAATTGTACAGTTCTAATACATGTGTTACATTTTGTCTAGATTCAAGGTAGATTTCAAGCTTTGGTACAATTAATGCTGACTATGGTTTATACTTTCAAGCATCTATTGTTTTCTTTATCAAAGCTTCTAGCAGCTGCATATTTTCTAATGGCATAAGCAGAAATGAAATATCTCTTTGTTAAGTTTCATGACATTAGCAGAAATGAAATGTCTCTTGTTATTTTCATGACATTAGCAGAAATTAAATGTCTCTTGTTAAGTTTCTAATAGCTGTGCACATTCATGCAGTGTGAACAGAATAAATGTATTAACCCTTTTAAACCTCGAATGCACTAAGCATGCATATTACTATTATATAATTTTCTAACATTTTCCCCCTTTTAATACTTTTATTCTACTTTCAAGATAAGCATAAATAGTTTTTTCTTCCCCTAACCTCTTCCTGCTCAGGATTAGAAGTTAAGAGAGTCATTCAGTTTAAGCTCATGAAAGCATTTTCAGTTTTTTAGCAATTCTTCAAGTTCAGCATCTTGGTATAAGGTTTCTGAAACTGAAATGTCTACAAAAATTTTAACCAGTCTTTTTATGCAGGGGATGCATCAGCACACACATACCACCAGTAGGATTATTCTTACACAGATGGCAATCAGAATGTTCATCAGGATGCTGCCCCAATCCCCAAACAATTTCTGGAAAAAGTCCATCAGTGGATTTGGTCCTGGTTTGGTCATGGCTGACACCTGCTGAATCACCTCAAGATGGTTGTCTATTTCATGTTTGTGGTCAGGAATATACGAACAGCACTCCTCCTGGATTAAAGCACACATACCTCCTCTCGCTGCTAGGGTGAAGTCAAGAGCCATGCGATTTTGAAGCACCACTGTTCTCATGGCAGAAAGTTCATCAGTCACCAATTCTAATGCAGAAAAGGTTGCATTGCTCATTATTTCGAGAAGCCTAGACAATTTTCTCATTTCCCAGATTGATTTTGTTGCTCCATATGCTGGCAGTACACCTGCCCATGATAGAACAGTATCACTCAAGTCCATGGGTGACAGTCCATTGTTCCCTAAGCCCACAGCATGATGTTTTTTCCAGCACGCATTGATTTTCCCCACTGGATTGACAGGCTTCTTGATTTCTCGAACATTCCGAATTTTCCCTTGAGGTAAAACTGCTGTGTGTCGTATGGCCGGAACCAGGTACCCCAAAAAAACAACTGCCGGACCAATTCTCAGGTAGCCATTTATATGCTTTTCTACTGCATATAAAGTAACAATCTTCTACTTTAGTAGTAACTTTACTATACCCTGAATCTACATGAAACATTTTTTTGTCGATTATGGACAGTTGCTTATAGAGGTCAGCATTATGTTTTACTTCTTCAATTGTCCTATGCATCAGTTCAACAAATGTATCATAGCTCATGTTGCAATAAGATCTGATGTTATCAGGTTTAGTGTAGCATCTATAGGGAACAGTCACATTGCAATTGCTCCAACCCACCTTGACTGTATCATTCTTATAAAAACACACAGTTCCCTTCTGTCGAACAGACAAGTGCAATGCTACTTTATCTTGTGATGTGACATCTGATGTATCATGAATTAGGTTTTCCCAGGTCTTGTTGGCTCCTAGGGGAACTGAAGTTAACAGTAACCCCCCATATGCTGTTGGTAAAGCTGTGCAAATCCAGCAATTTGAAACATTGAAGGTTTCAGCATACACATATTTGATTGCCTGGTTTAAAGTTCGGGTGCCACTCCGCACGCTTGTTCAGTTCAATTTGTGTGGCTGAGAAAAGGAATGGCCACAACAAAAAGGTTATTGTGACTAGTATAGTCAACAGGATGGTTAAGCAATACTTTTGTGGAAATGGTTGTTCTGCATTTCTGTTTTCTCCGGCTGTTCCAAGTAGATGTATTTGGATCTTACTGGATTCCGTCATTTTTACTTTGGACATGTGCTCTTTCTCTCTGCCCTAATAGGACCTTCAGCACCAATGGTTTCTTCCCTGGGGTTGAGATGGATCAGTCCTATTGATCTGACCCCCCCTTTGTAGCCAGACTTTGTGCTGAGGGCCCCAATGTGGAGGTAAGATTTTTGTCCAACTCAAAGTTCTTAACCAGGTGTATCCACGAAGCTCGTTCTACTATCTTGACTGCAGTGGGTGTCGAAAGAAGCACCTGGTAGTGACCTTCCTACCTTGCCAATGCCCAGTTTTTTCGCTTGATGATTTTGATCCACACCCAGTCTCCTGGCATCACTGCCACTTCTGATGTTTTGGTGTGTTTTCTAACTGAAACAGAATTTGACTGCAACAGATGTTTAGAACTCAACAACTTTTTCATATATTCAGCTAGTGTAAAATCAGCTTCCTGATCTTATGACATAAGAAGTTTCCACTGGGGTGTATAATAAGCCCTTCCAAATAGATTTTCAAAAGGAATCAATCCTTTTGCTGTAGGGACAGCTCTCATGCTCAACAGTGCCAGGGGTAAACAGTACAACCAAGTTTTTCCTGTCTCAGCTATTAATTTTCTCAGTTTGTTTTTTAGTATACCATTATGCCTTTCAACTAGCCCTGCAGATTGTGAATGGTATGCACAATGATTTTTTAAAGAAATACCAAAATGCTTACTCAACTGCTGTATGGTTTGATTTAAAAAGTGTATGCCATTGTCACTGTAGATTCTTTCCGGAATACCAAGCCTAGGAATGATTTCCTTGACAAGTACTTTTGCCACCATAGCTGCATCTGGATTTCTGGTTGAAAAGGCTTCCACCCGTCTGGAAAACATATCTATAATGACAAGACAATACTTCTTATTTTCACATTTGTTCAATTCTATGAAATCCATACAAATAGTGTGAAACAGACATGGTGGTGTGGGGAAACCCACTTGCTTGGGCTTTATCACCCCCTGTGCATGATGTTTGTTACAAATCTAACACATCAAACAAAATTTTTTAGAGTAGTTTATAAATCCGTACATTGTGAACACCTGGTTCACCAGCTGTACCATCCCCCCTGTGGAGACATGGCACTGCCCATGGCTCAGCAATGCTGCATAGCAAAACAAATTAGTGGGTAGTATCGGTTTTCCCTCTCTAGTGATGTACAGCCCCTTTTCGAGGATTGCTTCTTGTTATATCCATCACTGTTTTTCAGCTTGCATAGTGAGTGTCTGCATCGTTTTTAACATATCTAGATCTAAAGTTTCAGAGGGTTGTAATTCCTCATTTAAAAGAAATACTGCGGATGCTTGTTTTGCAGCTGTATCAGCTCTCGCGTTACCTTTTGAAATCCTATCTTGTTGCTTGGTGTGAGCTGTGCATTTACAAATGGCTACTTTCTGAGGTAACTGAATAGATTCTAAAAGATCTAAAATAAACTGTGCATGATTTATAGGTTTGCCAGTAGATGTTATCATTCCCCGGTTTTTCCACTGTTGCGCAAAAGCATGTACAGTAGAAAAAGCGTACTGGCTATCAGTAAAAATGCTTACACATTTACCCTTTGCTAAGGTACATGCCCTTGTCAGGGCAATCAATTCTGCTGCCCGTGAAGATAAGTTGTGTGGTAAAGGTTTTGCTTCTGTAATCCCAGTATCAGAAACTACTGCATATCCTACTAGGTTCTGTCCTGCAGGACCCCTTTTGCATGAGCCATCCACGTAGTATGTCACCTTGGCATCATCCAAGGGGACATCCGTGAGATCTTTTCTAGGTAGTGTCTTTTGCTCAATTACCTGCAGGCAGCAGTGCAGTGTGCCATCTGCAGGGGTTGGGAGCAGAGTAGAAGGGTTTAAAGTCATGCATCATTCAATTGTCATATGAGAATGGCTCAATAATATAGTCATACAGGAAAGATGCCTAGCAGGGAAAAGATATGCCACCTTTTCTTGTAGTAAAATAATTGCGACTGCATGAGGTACTCTCAAAGTGAGAGGGTGGAACAAGACTACTGAGGCTGAAGCCTGTACTGCCATTGCAGCTGCAACTACTGCTTGTACACAGTGGGGTAAGGACCGTGCCACTGGGTCTAGTTGTGATGAGTAGTAAGCAATGGGGCGTTGCTTATCCCCATGCTGTTGTGTTAACACTGATGTCATATAACCCTGCTTACAATCTACAGTTTGGGAAAAACGTTTATGGTAGTTTGGCAATCCCAGAACTAATGAAGACGCTATTAACTGCTTTAGTTTACAGAAGGCAGATTCTGCCTCTGGTGTCCATTGTAACAAATCCTGCGCTGCCATAAGCTTCTTATATATAAGGTCAGTCAGAGGTGCAGATTCCATTGCATAGTTTGGAATCCAGCTCTGGCAAAAATTAGTTGTACCCAGGAAGGACATCATTTCCTTCTTGGTAGTGGGTTGCAAAATTGCTATTTTTCTGTCCTCATCTAATGTTCTACCTTCCTTGGATATTACATATCCTAGGTATTTGACCTGTTTTTTCCAAAGCTGCAGTTTATTTTTATTTACCTTATGTCCCTCAGTGGCTAAAAATTGTAGAAGTGCTATGGTATCTTCTCTACAATCCTGCTGGGTGGGGGCCGCCAGCAAGATGTCATCAACATAAAGTAAAATCTGACTGCCTCTTGGTGGGGTGAATCCCGCCAAGTTGCTTGCCATTTCTTGTGAGAATATCGCTGGACTTTCACAATATCCCTGTGGTAGTCGCGTATATGTATACCTTTTCCCCTGAAATGTAAATGCAAACCAATACTGACTATCAGGGTGTATCGGTATCGAAAAGAACGCGTTGCTGATGTCTACCATGGAAAAATACTTTTGTTGAGGTTTCAAATCATTCAACAGGGTGTGTGGGTCTGGCACTGTGGGTGCCCTTGGTATTACTGCATCATTTACGGCTTGTAAATCCTGGACCATACGCCATTCTCCATTGGCCTTTTTAACTGGAAATAAGGGTGTGTTACATGGTGAATTGGGAGATTCTACTAGTATCCCTCCTTTAAGTAAGGCTGCTATAATAGGCTTTATCCCTGCCTCTGCATCTTTTCTTAAGGGATACTGTCTTTTTTGTGGTCTGAATGCTGACTTTGGTGTGATAGTAACTGGTCCCGCTGTACGAATGAGTCCTACATCTGATTTCCCCATTGACCAGAGAGTTTCTGGTATGTCTCGTAAGGCATTCTCTTCCTCCTTTAATAGGAGTGTCAATCAGCTGTCTTCGCTAGACTGCAAGTGCACAGCTGGGTTGGTCTGAGTTATCCAATTCAACTTTTGTACTTTTATTCCTTGTTCTGACAGTTCTAGTTCTGTCTGTTTCTCCCATCTCGTGACTTTTCCTCCTAGAGCTGCATATTCTATATTTCTGTTTTTGGTTAAGCTAATGTGGTAATCGATTAGACTTATAAAGTGCAAAGAACTCCTGGGGCAATGAACAGCTGGCTACACTGCTCCCTTCTGTGTCCCAGTACAGGTTACGCAATATCAATCTGTTTGCATGATTCTTAAATAACTCTTGCTCATATTCCTTATCAGGTCCTGGCGTGTTGCAACAATACAGGGTACAGTGCAACAGGTGTTGCTTATCAATGTCAAGGGAGGGGAACTTGCTGATGGCTAGGTTCATTAACTCTTTGGTCACAGTCCCTGGGCCAGTCGTAACCAAGTCCTGGCTGTACCAATAAAACATTTCACCCTCCGATTGCACTACAAATGTGTTAATTTGTCACTCTGCTTCCATACCCTGCATGGTTGGGACTACTGCTATACCAAATAGCTGCATGAGGTCTCTGCCCAAGAGGTTTACTGGGCACTTTGCAGAAACTACAATTTTGCTTCTTTGTGACAATCCTGAAACTGGATCAGTTATTGCAATGTTATGGGAGAGAGGCTCCCGATACAGCTGTCCATTAGCTGCTTTGACCAGTATGTAATCAGGTGACTCTGTGTTTTCTGGTAGTTTGGAGGGGTGTATCAGGGTTCGTGATGCCCCTGAGTCACACAAAAATTTGACCTCCCTCCCTTCTACCAAGAGTGTAACTTCTGGCTTCGTGTCTGCTAAATAGAGCTCCAAGCTCAATAAAGCTAGGTCTAATATTTCATTTTCTTCATTGTCACTAACTTCCTGCACTTCCTCTACTCCCTCTATCACATTTTCATTTGTCCTTTATTCGCTAGCCCCCTCTAGTGATTCTTGACTACCGTATAGTCAGTCCTCACCCTCCTTGTCTTCCGTTGTTGCCTTCTTGTTTTTCTTGCAATCCCTTGCCAAATGTCCCTTTTTACCGCATTTAAAACATTCTCCCCTTTTTTTCCACCCTTCAAAGTCCTCTGATCGCTGAACAGATTGTTTGTTTCCCTGCGTGTTTTTCTTGCCCTTTTTCCCAGACTGTACTACATAAACGTCTGCTCCATCTTCTACAGAAAATACTTGAGCTTTCTTTTTCTTTTTGCTACTAAAATGCCTTTTGGCATGCCTAGCATATTCAAGTAATGATTGTAACCTGCTTGTACGATGGTCTACCATGTGTTTTGTAATAAAACTGCTTATAGACATGCTTCTGCCTTTTAAAAATGCATTCTTTAACTGCTGTTCATATGGGGAATCTTGTGTTTGATCTTCAGAAACCTGCATTCCACAGTGGTTATTAAAATATTCTAACAATCTGGCATAATATCGATCAATTGTTTCACCTTCTTGTTGGATGCATTGATTAATGCAAGTCCAGTCTGTCCTAGGTTTCCATTTTTCAGAGATGCGGTCTGTAAGACCTTTTACTCTGGTGTTTAATTCTGCGCTGTTATGTGGGAGGGGTCTTTGTGCAGCATCACGGGGATTCCAGTTCCCACTAATCATGTATCAATCTGGCCCTACAATTTGTCTAACTACTTTTTCTATTTCTTCTCCGTTTAGGTTATAACTCAACCTCATTTCTTGTAAATCTTCTGAGAATTTTCTAAAATTAACCTTTGGATGGGGAATTCCCTCAGTGGCTTTCCGGATATCTTCCGGAGTCCAAGGTCTATACACTAAGATAGTTGGGTCCTGATTGTCTTGACCTGCCTGAGGATTGGGTACTTCTATAAGCGGGCATATTTCTTCTTCTTCACCTATAGATCGTGAATTCTTAACTATTTGCCATAACTCGATACCTTCTTCTGAATTATCTGCCTTTGTTCGGGACCTGGTCCCGGTGGGATCTCTAATTTTAGTCAGTTTTAATTTCACAATATCTCTATCTTCAGTGACCACAGGATATAGTGGGGGTGGACTAATCTGTTCACTTGCTTCATATTCTGGTAAGGGAGGCAGAGGTGCTGATGCTATTACTAAGTTATTATCCTCCTTATCTAAAAACATTGCTTTTGAATCTTTGTTTTTTTTGTTCCCTACGGTTTACTTCCTCCAGCCACCTGTGTGCCTGAGAAATTCCTAATTGACGTTGTTTTTTTACCCGACCCTTGGAATAATTTTTTAAGCTGTTTGATAAGTTTGATAAACAAGGATTTTTCTAATTTTCTGTCGAATTCGTATTTATTGTTGGCGTGCTGCGACTGCATATATTTTGCGTCTTCCGTTAACGGCGGGTTTTGGGGTCTTTTTGTGCAATTATTACCCATTTTGTTTTACCCTTTGATCGTTACGTAACTTCTCTTAATTTTTAATGTGGTACCACGGATTTTGTTATAGTCTCTTCAGAATGACTGCCTACATATTCTGTTTCTCCTGCTCTATGACAAGACAGTAATCTTTTTTGTCCCTGACTTTCAAAAATACAGTCTGACAAAAACAATACACATCTAGTCCCTGATCTAAAACAGATAACAGAAAAAAGTAGATTCACCTTACCTGAGCCTATGTGATTGATCACCGATTCGCGGAGACCCATCCTTCAGTCACAGATCAGAAAGTGGCTGGCCTCTTTTGAACGATAATTTAGTCGGAGGACTTTCCATATAAGAAGAACTGATTTGGTTTCTTCCCTGTACGGTTTCAACCACCTGGCCGTCTGATCCGAGGTGAAGAGAGGGTTCCGGTCCGAAGGACCAATCTGTAAAAGGAAAAAACTTCAAAGACCAATGCACATTAGGTTCAAGCAAGGCACCCTTTATTACTTGCAGCAAGGAGACAAAGCATGTAGGTACAGGATTTGTCTGGCTCTTTGGTGATCAGTATATTATTCTTATACAGTTCTCTTCATGTCATACAGAAAATGTTACTATTCTATTGCTGACGTAGTTGGACACAGCTTTATATGTTTCACAGAAAATGTTACCAGACTTATTGCTGACATGGTCAGATTATTTGCTGTCTTGCAAAAACATTTTGAGAAAAACAACCTGGCCTTGGGCTTATTTTAGCCCACCTTAACTTTTCAATTCTTCAATTGTACAGTTCTAATACGTGTTACATTTTGTCTAGATTCAAGGTAGATTTCTAGCTTTGGTACAATTAATGCTGACTATGGTTTATACTTTCAAACATATATTGTTTTCTTTATCAAAGCTTCTAGCAGCTGCATATTTTCTAATGGCATAAGCAGAAATGAAATATCTCTTTGTTAAGTTTCATGACATTAGCAGAAATGAAATGTCTCTTGTTAAGTTTCTAATAGCTGTGCAGATTCATGTAGTGTGAACAGAATAAATGTATTAACCCTTTTAAACCTCGAATGCACTAAGCATGCATATTACTATTATATATTTTTCTAACACTGACCTCCAGGCTTCACAAAAATAAAACTTGAACAATGATATAACAAAGTTGCTAAATTTGCAGCATATACCTCTTTCAGAACCCACCACTGTATAGCCCTAAAAAGGTTAAATTGGTTAGACCTGCCACATCAACTAATATATACACAGCTTCATACCATTCGTATAATTATCCAGCATTCATCTGCCTGTCCACTTACTACACAACTATGTTCCCAGGCGGTCATTGTGGTCCAGTGACCACAAACTCCTGTCTGTCTACAAACCTATCAAAATCTGCTTGGCATTGTCTGTACTCGTACAAGATTGTTAAGGCCTGGACCTCCTTACCCGTATCCATCAGGTCAGTACCCTCCCTCCCATCTTTCAGAAACACTCTGAAAGACTTCCTCACTGAAATATAGCTTTGTTCTTGCTCAAAACAAGGATAAAGTACATCCCTAAATGTGAACAAGTACCTTTTCATTCCTTATACCTCCATACTCTCCCATCTTCTCTTAGTTCCTTCTCTCTAAATATACCAAAAACCTGTTTTTCCCTCACTTCATATTGTATTTCCAGTTTGTATTAGACTAACTTATCGTTAATTTCTCTACAAACTGTCTACAATTTCTATAAATATTAAATGATTGTCATATAATTTGTATTAATCCTTAACCAATGTTTTTATAATAATACATCTAATTTGTTATAATTATTTAAATTGTTGTTGCTTTTATTTTATTTTTGAAGACTGTAAAATTATTGTTTTTAAAATGTTCTGTAATCATTTGGAGCTTTTCTACCTGGGCATCCACTGGTAATGGGCTTCTACCCAGTCAGACTTTCCCAGTAATCAAATGTCAATAAATAAATAAATACATAAATAAATAATAAATTAAAAATAATTTACACTCTTGGATAAAATTTTCATGGGATATCCACGTGTAGAGGATAGGCAGGTGTATATCACAAGCTTAATATATTTTGTGAGATAGTAATGCAAAATCCCGTGACCTCACTAATATGTTACACAATACTCTTCTGCAATAACTGGTCAGCTACACAGATAAAATGCACATGCCCTAGCACTGTAAGGATGAGTATTGAGAAGTGTTACCTGTTATGGGTTTACATGTTTGAATGATTAGTCTAAGTGCAGGAACAACCAGTATTTCACAGTCAGCCATCTTTGATGTACACTTACTATGGGTGTGTCAGGGAGAAGGGAAGCACAACAATGTATCTGAGTACACTGACTGACTTAAAAAGAGAACATTCCTAAAATTCATGTGAATTCTTTATGCCCACACTTTGAGTGAAATTTGTCTAAAAATCTGAGGAAGTAAATTACTCACTGTCACATATATCAAAAACAATCATCCAAGCATCTAATGACAAGTTACAAAGAACAACTTTTAGAACTTGGTTCAGTGGCACCTGTAATATGAATTGATATAATGTCACATCGTGAGCACATGTAATTTATTTATTTTCTTCCTTGTATATGTCTGTGTCTGTGGCAAATAGGGATAATAATCATGAGTGTGTATTGTTACTGGCCTGGTGTGATGGTTCAAATCCAGAATGGGCATTCTTTGTGTGAACAAAGTGATGTCTAAGGAGCAAATGTTTATTCATGTTGTAAGGCAACAAAGTTAAGGAAACATGGTAGATGTACATTTTAAGTACTTGTTTCATAACATTTCCTTTATTTAATTTTTTCTCTCTTCTTCTTTTGCATACCATTTGGCATTGCACACTCTTAACTAGCAGTGGTCACTAGCAGTGAACAGGATTTCACTTCATTACGTAAAAACTAACACATGTATTTATTTATTTATTTATTTATTTGTTTGTTTATTATTTTATTTATATATCCTTTGTTGACCAGGTTAGTCCTACTAGGTTAACAGCCTCTTTACAAGGGAGAACTGAAGTGGTATTTATACTACCAGGGGAAAATTGGCCAGGGCATCCAGGAACTTCCCCTACCTGTCTTTGTTGTGAGTGGAACCCATTTTGCATGAACACTTACTGTTACTGTTCCATGCATGGAGTCAGCCTGGAAAAACAATGATGCCAATGGAAAGAGAAGGAGATAATGGATTAGTGGGAGAAATGGAGGAGAAAGTTGATATCCAGATTGGAGAATGAGTGCAGGATTCTATGGAGATGCTTCAAAGAAATATGCTTCATGGGGATGAGTCAGCAAATGGTGGCTGTATAATTACAACTGTCCAGTCGGGAGGGTTGCAGGATGATTTACTTAAAGAAATGGTGATGCAGAGTGAGCCAGAAAATTAAGGAGATGTTTTCTGGGAGGGCATTATGGAGAAAATACAAAAGAAGGATGCAGAGACCACCCTGAAGAATGGCAATAAGGTAGAAAAGAGTATTTAAAAGAAGGCAAAAGGGGCGTAGCACAAAAGAAAAAGACAGAAGAAAATGAAAAAAACAGAAGTACATTGTAAGGATACAAAGTAGTTTAGACAAAGAAATGGACAGATATGAACAGTCAGGCAATTTATTAGCTCCTTTGGGTGTAAAAGCATATGAGATAAGAGCATTTATTCTTATTAACAAAGTGGCCTACCAGGGACATATGTGTGAAATTAGTTAAAGTAGGGCATGGCTTTATTCTGTTTTGTGTATTAATTTTGTGGACCAGCAGTAGTTGTGTGCAAATGAGTTGCTTGGGTAACTCAAGGCAATCAAGCTGTTTTAGGGCTAAGCAGTGTTGGTCTGCCTGATGAATTAGTGGTAAGTTCCCTGTGGCACTGACAGTTAATAAGAAAAGTTTAACATGTTATCCTTCTTTTTCCTCATGGATTCAGTTCCCAGGTTACTCAATTTTAGTAGTGCATAAGCTCCAACAGCCCAATATGTCACAAGTCATACCATTGTTCCTCCAACCAAGCATGATTATAACAGACATCCTAAAGCATTTCAGAGTTTAAATTTGGAACATGTGTCAATAGATTGAACATTACACATTGTCAAATCTCACTGCCATATTTCCCACCTTCCATGCTTTTTGGTGTAGTCACTGCCAATATGTCTGCCAAGCCATTGCTGTGTTTCAATTGAGCAAATAAAGCTGGCAAAGCTGTGTGTCTGTGCACAATCTGTTACACATAAGATCTTAAGTGGGAGCCAGTTCAGACAAATATTTCTAGCTTGACTTCTGCAGATATGGCTAGCAAAGGTAGAGATTGTGTTCCATTTAAAGCACAAAGGTGGGGTGTTGAGGAATCCAGGATTTTTGTAGCACTCCTTGTCAAGAGCTTCAGATGGAGGGTGCTATAGGGATATTATAATTGGTCGCAGTATATGGATGAGGCTTGGAATAACTTGGCCAAAGCTCTCCAGTGCAGCTGACATTTCACGCACTGGGAAGCAATGTCGTCACCACCACAATGACATAAAGAGGTGCAAGAGGAAGCTCTTGAGCTGATAGGAGGATGAATATAAGACTGCAAAACCCCTCAGTTGTGTACATAGAGTGAGCCATCAACAACATATGAGATGGTATTGTTTACCCTGCCAAGACAGTTAGTCATTGTTCTTTCATTATTTTTTTTTTTTGTACTGTACAGATGCAGAAGAGATAGCAGGCAACTGTGAGGTTTGTCAGGATAGAGTAACTCACCTCAAACAGGTACAGGGTATGCATCAGGTCTGAATGCAAGGCAGAGAAGTATTTTCAGTCCATCACTGTATATCATCTTGAACAAGTATACCTTAGCTTTCATATAAACCATCCAAGCCAGTAGTACTTGGTGATTCTGTTAAGTAATGCATATATCATTTTAATTGTAAAAAAATATAGAGTGCCACTGGTAACAGTCAAACCAAAAATAGTATATGCTGCAGCAAAAAAAGTTGTCAATTGCTGAGAGTAGGGTAAAACACTTTAAATTCTTTAATAGTGCACACACAAACAGTATAGGTAAGCACTTTCACAGTTGCCTGCTTCCTCAGACCTTAATACAAAGACAATTAATCAAGATGCATTTATAAATTACTACAGCCAATGATACCAATTTAGTTAATGAGGCAAATTCCTTTTCCTAAGAACAGGTTTTAAAGAGTTGGCACTGTTCAGACCTGGAGGGGCATATGCTTTAAAATCAATTATCCACCTGAGTTCCACACATTCTGTTTCATTACTCACATCACCTTCTCTTAAATTTTCTAAGATTTTTTGTAGTACTAAAAATTTAAAACTCTTTAAAACTTTAAAGGTCTGAATGCAAGGCAGAGAAAAATTTTCAGTCCGTCATTGTATATCATCTTGAGCAAGTATACCTTAGCTTTCATATCAACCATCCAAGCCTGCTCCAGTAGTACTTTGTGATTGTGTTAAGCAATACATACATCATTTTAATTGTGTGTGGGTTCAATACCCAGAAACAGACATTATATATTTTTACAAGAGAGCATTTATAAGATATTAACTGCAATATTGCATGATATTAACAATTTTCTATTTGTCATATGTCATTGCAATTGATTGACTTTATGACACATTAATGCCTTCCCATCATATATGGGTGTGGCAAAGGTGTACATATTTATTTATTTTTATTGGTTTATCTACTGAAATAATAAAATAATGTGGCTTGCCATTTATCTAATTCTCCTTTTTTAATACAGGTGGCTCCAGAGGAAAAACTACAGGCAGCACAGACACTCAGTGCATCTGTCAGTGTTGTCCCCATATCTCATGACCTACCTGCTCCACCTGTGTCAGGCAACTCTGCCCTGACAGCTGGTGCACTGGAACCCCCCCCCCCTTGACAGTACTAGTAGAGGTGGTGATTTTGTCATCTAGCAGGAGCTGGCTGGGGGGGCAGCTGTATCTCAAAATATTATTTCATGTAATTTTATATTCCTTTCATGTGTTTAAATGCAAATGCCTGTATTTATCCCCTGTTACAACATTTAATAATATAGCATTTGAACAGTGTAGCAAGAAAGTATTTACAAAAAAAAGCATTCCAGCCCAAACAGGGAGCAGTTGCAAACCACCCTTATCCTGCTTATGTCTTCATCTTGCTTTTACCCTCCTATCCCTTCTTGGTCCCTATAGCAAGCATTTTATTGTACAGAGCATGGCAGAATAATAATGAGGAAATAGCTAAGAGAAACTCACCATAAAGATGGATCTAAATGTCCCATAAACAAAACTCTTGGTATTTCTGTCTCTCTATCTCTCTTCACACCTTCTACTTCAGTAAGTTGTCAGTGCCTCTTCAAGTGCGTTATTTAAACTGTGTAAATTAGAAGTTCCTTTGTGGTGTGCTGAGATAACGCTCAGATCTATACACTGATGTTTGCATACTTTCTAGGATTCTAATCCAGACGTGTGTCAATCTGTTATTGACTGTTTTAGTTCACTATTTATTGTGTAGCTGTCGCCTACATATTGTTTTCAGCCACCATTATCTTCATTCTGTCATAATCTACTTGCTCCCTGCCTCACTTTTGCCATGTTCATGTCTGTTCCACCTTCTGTGTCATCAGTCTGTCTCCTCAGCCTTTGCTCAATGCCAGGTGCCAGTCAGTACCTGTTACTTAGGGGAAATGGAAGTGCACAGCTCATGGCCAAGTCTTTTGAGTTTTTGCCTTCAGCCACATTACTCTGGTGCCCTTCACGCAACTGTGCTTAGCCTCACTGCATCATGTATAGTCAGGCTGTTATCTTGAACATGCTGAAGAGTTGAACATTCACCATGTTAGATTTTCCAGCTATAATATTGTTCATAGCCTCATAGGTTCATAGGGGGTTACTAGACTAGCAGCCGTAGAGCCGTTAAAAGCCTAGCCATGTTAATCCTGGGTTGCCCCAATTGTCCTTGGTTAGATGGACATAATTCACAGAAACTGTCTATGATCAACACTGACTATGCCAGTCCATGAGGGACATGGGTGCCACCCCCTGGGTGAATTTGCAGTCTCCCATCCATTTGTCTAGGTTGCACTTGAATAGGAGCAGTGAGGACCTCTGCTTCATGTGAACTGGAAGTTTATTCCACAGAAGTGGCAACCTCTGGGAGATATATAGAGTGTAGGTTCACTGACAGGATGCAGCTTGGAAGCATACCCCTCAACTCTTAGTGCAAGAAATCTGGACAAAACCTGACAAAATGGGGAGACAAAGGCCCGGAAATAGGGACAAATTTTAAATATTGCTATTATAAACTTAGAAAAGTGCTAAAGTAACAGGGTATGTGTTAACCTACATTTGTCTGAGGGATTTGAAGTCTGAAACTCAACTGTATGTCATTATTTAGTGACTTCACTCCTCAGATCATACCAGTGATTTGCCAGAAGACTGCAAATTTTATGGGGAACAGACCAAAAATATGAAGCAAAAATCTGAACATTCTATGAAAATCTGGACAGTCGAGAGATATACTTGGAAGTGGATGACATGATGGTATGAAGGCTGGCATCCTGTGTATCCAAGAGACACGATGGATGGGCAGAGCAGAAAAGACACTTGGTTTGGGATACAGAGCCTACTACTCAGGAGAAGGACAGGCTAGAAATGGTGTGGGAATTGTGGTGAGACAGAGGCATCAGAAAGCCGTGAGGGGATGTCATCAGAATTAGTGACAGACTCATGGTAATCAGACTCCAGTGTAATGATAGAGCAGTACTTATAATCTCAGCCTATGCCACGCACCCACAGCAGGGTTGTGATAGTGAGGCAGTTGCAGGACTTACTAGATAAAGTAAGACAACATGATTGCTGTTGATAATGGGTGACTTGAATGCACATATCGGGATAGACAGGACATGATATGAGGACTGCCTGGATCCACATGGGTGGATCAACAGGAATAAAGAAGGAGAGGCCATTCTAGTCTTCTGTCTGGAAAATGGCTTGATAGTAGACAACACATGGTACAGAAAGACAGACAGTCACAAGATCACACACAAGAGTGGCCAACATGCAACTCAGGTAAACTTCTTCCTAGTAAGGAGTAGAATCAGTGATTGCAAAGTCATCCTCAATGAAATAGTTAGACACAGCATAAAACACATGTTGCCACAATCAGCTGCAAGCTGTGGTCAGAGAATGCTCTAAGGTCAATAGACACCAGGTTGAAGACCTGGAAGTTGACTGGAGAGAAAGTTCAACAGTTCAAGAAATTACTCAGGACTCTAGCAGCCCAAGAAGAGGAGGAAATAGGTGGAGTTGAAGAAGAATGGCGGTGCCTCAAAACAGCGTGTGTGGAGACTACAGAATAGAATGTGTCGGAGCCAGGTATGGAAATAAAGTACATAAAGAAAGCTGGTGGTGGAATGCATAATTCCAGTAAGTCATCAAAAGAAAGAAGGAATGCAGGAAAAAGTGGGAGATAGAAGAGACAGTCCAGGCTAGGAAGGAATACTGATTGGCTAGCAAAGAAGCTAAGAAAGGAGTTGCAATAGTAAAGAAGAGGACATCATGGTCACTCTACCAGCTTCTAGAAAGTGACTCAGTAGTTGGCACAAAGAAACTACATCAGGTTGCAAGGCAAGTACAGAAAGATACAGAATATAGTGAGATACCCTTCATAAGAGATGCCAGCAACAACCTGCTCACCAGTCAACAGGACATCAAAGGCAGATGGTAGGAGTACTTCCAACAGCTATTGAATGAAAACCTTGTCACCACAATAAACAGGACACACTGGAGGGATAGATTCCCGTCCCAGAGACTTCCTATACTCTGGAACAAGCTACCCATCTATGTCAAGCAAAGTTCTTCATTAGCACTCTTCAAGAAAATCTTGATGAGTGGATGGGAAATAGGAAATACACCCGGGGATCACTTCTGTGTCTCTGCTTGACAGTGGCACAGGAAAATAACTTTCTTGGGTGGTGTAAGCCATGGAACCTTGCTAGCTAGGCTTACATAGGCCCTTGGGCCGATAGCCTAGTACCTACCTATGAACCTTTGAACCTATATCTCTCCAGCATGTTCTGTTTATGTCACAGGCTAGGTTAAGATCCTTAGAGCAAGTGACTCATGCCATTTGACTTACAGATGTGCAGAAATTCTATGAGGACAGGGTCAGAGTCTTCCCTGTAGGCCAGGCACAAGTCATCTCTCAGCAGCCTATATGATATAAAGTACAGTGACAGGGCTTTCAGTCTATTCACATAAATGATAGTTTGGAGGCTCTGTATTTCCTTGGTGAGAAGCCTCTGTGGTGTTTCCAGCTGCTGCGGGTATCTGGTGAGGTACAAGCAAAAGGGAGTATTTTACTCTATTAGTGATCTGATGAGGATTGAGTACAGTGGAGTTATAACATCTTTAGACCTGGATGTGATGCTGTTACGTATGAGATGCACAACATAGAAGGTTTTCCTTACCACTGTGTAAACTTGGTGGTCAAAGGTCAGATTGCTATCTACCTGTTTTCACAAATCTCACACCACTGGGTTTGACCTTAGAGGGGTGCTATCAATATTGCAATTAGCAGGAAATTCTGCTTTGCCAAAAGGGATAACAATGCACTTTTTTGCTTTTAGCTTTAGACCACGGCTTTGGAACCATCATTATTCTGTGTTAACCCTGCCTGTAATATGTAAACATCATTGGGAGGCTCGATGATCGCACCCAATTTGCAATAATCAGCAAACATGGTAAGCCAAAGGTCAGCTATTTTAGCCTGGACTTCTGAGAAATAGATTCCAAACCGTAAAGGGCCAGCACAGATCCTTGTCGTATATCACTGGTAATGGGTCTACTGGTAGATGTGGAGTCATCAACTTTGACAATGTGTGTTTGTTAGCCAACTGGCTACCCATCTAATGACATAAGGGTTAATCCCCAGCTGGGACAGATTTCAATGATACCTGAGTGGTCGATTATGTCAAAAGCCTTAACTAGGTCAAGATAGGTGGTATGCACTGTCTTACCTTCATCCAGGGCTTTGGTGGCTTTCTCAAAGAAGTCTACTATGTTTAATAAGCATGATCTACCCTTAACGAAGCCAAATCGGGTTGGGTCTAGAGTTTGAAGGTCACCTATGTCACCTATCTACTTGTTGCTAAGGTACATCATGATTCTTTTCATGGCTTTGCAGATAAGGCTGGTTAGACTTATAGGTCTGTAGTTCCCAGGGTGGGTTGATGGCCTCTCTTTGTGCAAGGGGATTACTGTTGCTGTTCTTCATTCTACTGGAACAAAGCCAGTTCTCAGGCTTTGGTTAAAGAGAATGCCAATTGTGTCCAGTAGGTCCTGTTAGATTGCTTACTGAGCAACCTGGGATGTTATCTGGTCCCACTGAGGCCATGTTTTTGGCCTTGGAGAGAGCATATATGATATGATATGATCTCTACTGATACTAGGCAGAGGACTGGTCTCAGGTATGCTTTGGGGTATGACGAGTAGGGACAGGGAGGGGACGTTTGCATCAAATCTGTCAGCTTGCAGGTTGACAATTTCCTCCAGTATAGTATGAGTGGTACCATTTAGTACCAGCTTTGCACATAGCTGGGCATTCCCTTTTAGATTTCAGACACAGTTAAATAATGCCTTATGGTTTTCCTTAGCTAGGAATGCTATTTTAACTTCATAATTAGCTTTAGAGGACTTTACAAGATTTCTGATTTGCTTGTTCAAGCTGTGGAGGGGATTCTTCCTCTGATAAGTCAGTTCCCTCTTGTTCATGGACATCAGATTCTTCCTCTTGTTATATAACCTGTTTATACTTGATGTCCACCAGGGTGGCTTATTTTTTTGGGAGGACCTGGTTTTGATCTAGTTGGGTACAGCTGTGTCTATACTGTTACTTAAGTGTATACACAAGGTATTTCTGTACACACCTGCATAGGAGTCATTGCTGTCTCTGATTGTGGGGGGTCTAAAACTTTTTATACCACCGCTTAGTTAGGATGTAGTTTGCTTTGCAATTTTTTTTTTTTTATTATTATTATTATTTTTTTTGCTCCTGTGGAGGTATCAGGTTCATAGTTATTTCAAACGAGATTGATTTATGTTCCAACCTTAACAGGGAGGGCATCACACAGAGGAGAGTGCAGAGACCCTCACCGTGCTGGTGAGTACTATGTCAAGGGCATTTGAGCCCCCTGTGAGGGTGCTGACTATCTGTTCCAAACCATTTGTATTGGCAAAGTTCAGGAACCTCTAGGCAAGCATGTTTGTGCTTGTGTATGTCACCCAGTCATTTGAAGGATAATTGGAATCTCCCATGATTAAGGTATTGGGCTGAATGGCGAGTGACCCAAGTTAGTCTAGGTAGGCAGTCTGCTTTTCTTGGATCATGGTGGAGAACCTGTAGCTAGCAATGATATAGTAGGGTATTTTGCCTATAGTCAATTGGACATGGAGTAGTTTGAGAGAGTCCTACTGCTTGACCAGTCTCAAGGTGTATTTGGCTTTAATGCAAATGCATACACCTCCAACTTTGGTTCTTTCACACTCATTTTGAGGTCTGAACATATGGAAGGCATTGTAGCCTTGTATAGCTGGTGTGCTCTTCATGGCCTTGAACCATGTCTCAGTGACTGCATAGATGTCAGCATCTTCCAAGGTGAGGAGTGCTTCCACGGAGTGCAGTTTCATGTTTAGACTTCTAGCATTAAGCAGCATAATCTTAAGTTTCTCTCAAGTGGATTTTGTTACATCAGAAATTTTTTTTGACATTTCCTAAAAAAGGTACTATGGGGGAGGCAAGTGCCTTACCAGCATCCAAAACCCTAGAGGAGACAGGTACAGACTATTTCTAGCAAAGCAGTGGCCTGTTAACCATGTCTTCTCAGGCTGACAGATACTGGATCCTCCTGGATTGACACCAGAAGCTAAGCCAATGGTTGAAGTTGATTGTTTTTTGTTTATATTGTGGCATCATCCTGGGTGAAGGTAAAATGCTGCTTAGATCTAGGGTCATACCTGCCTGGGACAAATAATCTGAGAGTTCAGTCATGTCTCTCTTCAAATATTTCGGAGAAGTACATCTTAAGTCATTCACCCCAACATGGACTATGACAGAGACATAATGGTACTTGTTAAGTGACTTGAGTGCATGTGTGATTTGATGGATCCTGGCACCTGACAGGCAGCTGACCTTGACCTTCTCCTTGTCCATCCTGGAGACATAGATATCTGTGTGTCTCAGTATGGAGTCACCTATGACCACGACATTAGGTTTTGAGGTGTTTTGCCTTAGGGGCTTATTTGCTGAGACACTGGTGTATGTGTTATTATGTGTAGTGGTTTCTTTTTGCATAAAATTATGTGCAAGTGGTTTACATTTGGGAGATATCTGATCTTTTGGTAGGCTTCTAGTGAGTACCTCCATTTATGTAGGTTTATGTGTCATGACCTTATTTTGTGTGAGAAGTGAAATGTGTGTGTGTTGACAACCTGCTTAATGTGTGGTTTGTTGTTAGATTAAAGAATTTATTCCAATTTCATAGTGTAATTGCATCTCTCACATAGTATATTTGTTTGTTTTTGGAATAAGTGGTTGTCAGTATGCGTGAAGCATTTACTACATTGTCAAAGAAAACAAACACCACTGTGATAAAGTGAAGCTTGTAAACCAGCAAATATCCAAAAAAGAAAACAGCTTTACAGCACCAAGTTATAAAATTTAATAACTATCATATACCGATGCAGTACTGTATTGGTATATGATAGTTATTAAACTTTTATAACTTAGTGCTGTGAAGCTGTTTTCTTTTTTGGATACTTACTACATTGTCTCAGGAAGCCTATGTCAATCAGGCTGGCCAGAGAAATGATGGGAGACCACCCATCCATCATAGCATTTTTTTACCATATGTACTATTAGAGAATGGAGTGGGCTAATTTGACCAATTTTTGTGCTAGGACTAATAAAAGGGTTTGTTCTATTGAAGGTTAAGGATGCTATGTGTGGCAACTCTGCTCAGTACGCAACTGAGTTGCCTGTAGTGCAGTAGGGAAGCTTGGGAGGGTTCCACTGACAGATGTCTAGGAAAAATTTGTGTTTCAGGGCATTTGCGTCTATACAAGCCACCACTAACCCCCGTTGCTCAGTGCGCATCAACATGTAAACACAAGGCTTAAATATAGGCAAAATTAAACACTTTTAAGCTAATCTACCAATAGGAAAGCACACAATGAACCTTCCTCCCGCAACCCCTTGCTAAGATGGCTGGTTTAGTGCTCAAGTGTATCAATAACAGGCTAGATTCAGCCGGTCTGAATCTAGTCTAGTCTAGCTAGGTATCAATACAGTGTAAATTAAGTGCAGAGAGTGAAGTAATCACAAACAGTAAAACAGTGAGAAAAAAAAAAAAAACAAGAAATAATGCAATTTGATAAAATACACTTCAAAAAGTGCAGAAGAATCACAAAATATGCTGATTTTCTTATACGAAGAAAAAACACCAGTTGAACCAAAAAAACAAATAAAACCATGGAGGGTGAAGTCACTCCTACACCAGGATAAAATCCAGAACATTGTCTCAAAATGGAGTCACAAACCACCAATACAAAATAGGCACCATTATTGTACAGTCCCACAGGGACTAGAACACAAGCGAACATGTGGCTCCATTTTTAGACACTGTTCTGCATTTTATCCTGGTGTGGGAGAGACTTTAACCTCCATGGCTTTATTTAGTTTTAAGGTTCATACTGATTTTCTTGTTTTTTGCTTTGGATGCCTTGGATTAAAGCAGAAACAATCTAGTGCTCTGGTACAGGATGCCAAACACAGAGCAGCTCCAGTTAACTGAGCCCAAAATTTCCTTCCCAAAGGTGAGAATTAAACACTGTAGCTAGTGTCTCTGAGTCGAACGCCTTAACCATTATACCAGCCTCCAGTCATTGTTAGACAGCATTTTGCATTGGATTATTTATTATGCTGCTGGATGTAATGCACACCTTAAGTAATGTTACAGTTGTCATTATAGTGATGAAACCTGATACCTACATTCTCCCCTGTGTCATTGTTTTTTGACTGTCTCTTCAAACCAGTAAAATTTCCCTTTGGGAAAAACTCGGTGCCCATGAACTACCACACTGATGGTAGTCCACTAAACACCGAAGGTGTGATAAGAGATCTGGGGACGCAGGTTGACAGCAACCTCTCCTTTGACAACCACATTGCCACTGTGGTCAGAAAGTCATTCTATGTGGCACATCTCATTACAAAGGGTTTTTTCATCCAGGAGGAAAGAGGTCATAATCCCTCTCTACTCGTCCCTCATCAGACCTGTTATAGAATACAATGCCCCATTTGGCATGTACCTCACTAGACACCTACAACAACTGGAAAGGCCACCAAAAATACCTCACTAAGAGGATCATGGACCTTAAACACATGCCCTATACAGACTGACTCAAAAAGCTCCAGCTATACTCTGTCTCATATCGCCTACTTAGAGGCGATCACTGCTTGACCTACAAAGCCATGTCTGACCCAGAGCTGTTAGATATGCTACATCTGAAGAAATCCCATTCCCTCTGTGCCACATGCTCCAGGGATCTCAACCTCATTACCATAATAAACAGAACATGCTGGAGGGACAGGTTCCTAAGCCAGAGACTTCCCATTCACGTCAAGCAGAGCACCTCACTCGCCCTCTTCAGGAGAAATCTTGACGAGTGGATGGGCAATAAAAAAATTCACCCCAGGGATCACTTCAGTGGCCTTGATTGATGGGGCAGTGGGAACTAACGTCGGGCAGCAAGATGCCAGGGAATCTTTTTGGGCTAGGCTTACATAGGCTCCAGGGCCGATAGCCTAGTACACACCTATGAACCTATGACCTTATTAAGGTTATGAAGTAACATTTTCTGTGTGGTGCGTTGGCATAATTGACATCCGTAAAATGCTTTTGGCATATCCAGAAATATGTGAAAGTCATATTTAATTCTGTATTTATACTGCTTTTATGTGTGTAAGTGTTGTCAATATATCTTATTAACCTACCATTATGTCTCAATCATGGTTATACTTTCTGAAACCTCCTTGCTCCCTACTCGAAACACTTTATTGTACATATCAAGACAGATTACTTAACAGGAAAACATATCAGTAACACACCACAAAGACATTAAAATGCTCCAGAAAATATAACATTCTTTGTCTTTCTCTATCCCTGTCTCCATGTCTCTGTCTGCTCCCACTTATGTATAATCACTTTTTATTGTTTCATATTTATTACATTACTGGATGTAATGTAGACATTATAGGATTTTACAATTGTCATGAATGCCATGAAGACTAATACGTGCATTCTCCTTTGGTTCGATCTGTTGTCATATTTAAACTTTGTGAAGTAGGAGCTCCTATGTAATATGGTTATATAATACTCAGGTCTGTAGATTTGTTGTGGAATACTGCCAGGGTTCAAATCCAGATATATGCCAAATTGTCAGTGAATGATTTATATAAGTAAGGGTATGGCAACTAGGTCCAAAGAGTTCATTACCCCACTGTACTCGGCCCTTATCAGACCAGTCATAGAGTAAAATGCTCCCTTTATGTACCTGAACAGGCATACATAACAATTAGAGTGACCTCAGAGGTTCCTTCCAAAAAGAATACAAGGCATAACAAACTTGCCTTATACATAGCACCTTAAAGTTCTTTCCCTCTACTCAGTCTCCTGCAGATTGTTGAGGGGTGATCTATGCCTGACTTAGATGGCATCCACAATCCCTACTCTTATTAATCTCCTACATATCCATAAGTCAGAGTACCAGAAATAAAAGGTCTAGGGAACTGAATTTTGTCTGACATAAACAGCACATGCTGAAGAGACAGTTATGTGTCCCAGAGATTGCCCGTACTATGGAACAGCCTTCCCATCCATGTGAAGCTGAAATTGTGTATTGCTCAGTTTAAGCACAACCTAGACCAGTGGATGGGGAATAGGAAATTTACACTGGACCTAGCACCCCTGTCCCTTATGGACAGGGGTAGCTTATAAATACCTGGCATCAATGTCCTATTTGGATAAAGGAAATCATTATTCTTTTGGGAAAACTTGGATAGGCTTAGAAAGGTCCCCGGGTCATTGGCCAAGAAACAATCTATGAATCTATGAATCTATGACTCCTTTGTGTGTGTAAGTGTTAGCTACACATTTTATTAACACAACATTATCCTGTTGTATTAATGTGCTTGCTCCCTGTTGTGAAAAACTGTCTTGTACAGATCTTGCCTGAATAATTATAATGACAAACCAAAGAGTAACACAATACAAAAATGTGCAGAAATAGACCATCAGCAAATCTCTTCCTGCGTCTCTATCCCTGTCTCCCAATCTCTCTTCCCCATTTAGTGTGCTTAGCTTTTGTGCAGAGTTTGGCATCCCATAACAATGGTGAGTGATCCTAAATGTCATTTCAGATCTTATGGCAAAAGCTGAAAATTTTAATTTTGGCCGCACTAGCATGGTTCATATTGCACAAATGTACTTAGCCTGACTGCATTATGCAAATACAGACTGATAGTATTATTGCGACAAAGTTCATATAGCATATTTATTAGGCTGATAGATGTCATATACAACTTATGGAATGCTACACCTGTCCTTAGAGAAAGGAAGGCTGATGCCTACATTTCCCCTTGCTTGAATCTGTTGACAGTGTCCCTTCAAATGTGTCAGTTAAACTTAACAATTCCTGATTTCCTATGTAGTGAGCTGAGATAATTCTCCTTTCTGTACACTTTCATTTTATACTGTCAATGGTTTGAATCCAGATGTACATCATAAATTTATTTGATGTTTTCACACCTTAGTATTATGTGTGTATGTCCTCATCATATTTCCACTGTCCCACACTGTCTTCATCCATATTGGTAATACCTTAATGTACACAGCAATACATCTGAAGTGTACAGAGTTTCAAAGGTTGTGTCACATTTATGCATGTTAATATTTATTTCTGTCATCCTTACCTTTAAGAATATCTTGAGACTCATTTGCAATTGGATGCATTAGGAAAAGCCATGGATTTGATTCTCTAAATTTATTTAAGTTAGAAAATGCACACAACAAAATATAAATATTTGCAGAAATAATAGGCACAGTGGTGCAGTGGTAGCATTGTTGCCTCACAGCAAGAAGTTCTCCAGTTTGATTCTCAGCTGGGCTGCCTTCTGTGTGGAGTCTGCATGTCCTCCCTGCATTCATGTGGGTTTCCTCCAGGTCCTCCGGTTTCCTCCCATGTTTCAAAGACATGCGTCTGGAATGTTTCTTCCTGGGCCTCTTCTGAAAATTGGCTTTGTTCTAAGTCGGACTTTCCCAGTAAATAAATATAAACCATAAACTAATCTATTAGTATGTCTGTATGTGTTTTCATGTCTCCAAATGTCCACTTCATCTCACCCCTTCTGTGTCATCAACTAAACCTTCGTGATTAAAATCTCTTTCTCTAATCTATGTTTCCACTAGCAATAACATGCTTGGTCCCTTGTGTGTTTTATAATATAACTGTATCGTGCATATAAGGATTGAAGGACTGCAACTGTCATGACAAATGTGTAAATCATGACACAATGAACATGACCATAACACATATCTGTTTTGTATTCTATCAGAGTCAGACATGGTTTTATGTGTATAATGCGTATTTGTAAGAAGGATGACACAGAGCACTACAGAGTAATGCTAATTCCCAGTCTAAGTTCAACACCTCAGTATATGATTACACATGTGCTAATACTTTGCCATCAGCTGTTTAAATGAGTCTGCCAGTGGCGCACTTAAGAGTTAAAAAAAATTACACCAAAGAATTATGTGAGAGGGTTGTACAATTTCTGTATGTGTAAACAGAATTTTGAAACCATGGTATTTCGATTTCAATGATGCTGAGTAAATAAATTCAGTCTCGTAATGTGTGTCTGCACTCCAATGGTTACACGTGCAACTTTGTTACAAATGGTGTGTAACCTTTTCACACATAATCCATCAGTGTTACTCTGAAGTGCACTGTCATATTTAGGAAGTGTCTGTTTGTCTTTTCAATGCACATTGCCAATACAACTGATATTGGCACAATAAATGGTTACTATTTGCATGCAGTCATCCTATTATGAACTGTCATGAATGCTTGCTTGACAATCCATGGTTTTACACTTGTGATTGTCATTGACACCTCATACTGTGAAGCAGGTACATATCACTCACAGTAACACTGTACTTGAAGGACAGTATAAAGATGTTATTAGAGAAGTATGTAATTACATGAGACAAGTACAATGCTGCTACTTTGGCTTCTCCATGCACATGCATTTGTCCCAAAACCTGTGATGCACAATAGCTGATCTTCAAAACAGTGATGCTTTAATACATACAAAGGTGCATTTTCACATCTTTAAAGTCACATTTCTCCTGTGGTGCTTGAGATTCATACTGTGTTCTCTAGATTGTATAACTAGCTAGTTAGGTGGTTTGAATCTGACAGTGGAGAATGTGTGTGTGTGTGTGTGTGTGTGTGTGTGTGTGTGTGTGTGTGTGTGTGTGTGTGTGTGTGTGTGTGTGTACGTGTGTTTCTAGTGTCACGTAAGTATAGCTTCAACAACAGCTGTGTTGCGTCCACTTCCACTCAAGAAAAAAAAACCTTTAACTTTGGTCACAGCTCTTTCTACACTTTAACACAAACATATTCTCTGCAGTACATTGATGAGGCCATCCTGTCAGTAGTGCACTCTCTCCCCTTAAGAATCAGACTTCTTCTGTGGCACTTGCGGTTCAAATTGTGTACTCCAGATTGTGTAACTACATAGGCAAACTTGAGTCTGTGGCTTAAATGTCAGGTAAATATGGTTTCTCAAAAGAAGTACTGTAGCTAATTCTACTCAAGAGAAGAATTTAAACTGGGAGGAGACTCTGCCATCCACGTTTATCACAAACATCTCCTCTGCACCATATTGACAAGATCATACTTTCATTAGTGCACTCTCTCAGTATAAATTCAGACTTCTCCTGTGGCACTTGCAGTTAATACTGTATTCTCTAAGTTCTGCAACTAGCTAGGTTCAAATCTAGCAGTGCTTAAATAGTGTGAATGTGTGTACTGTTATGTACAATTGGCTCTGTGACAACACTTCATATGTAAACTTCCACTTAGGAGACATATTTTCACTGGCAGAGGACTACCCTATAAATTTGTAGTATCTCCAGGTAAAACCCAGTTTTGCAAACACAATGATTATGCCATGATTTAAAAACTGAAATACCTCACAGTTGTGACTTATGACTTATCTTGTGGTTCTGGCTGTTAATGCTGTGCTGTCTAGACTCTGTAACTAAATAGGTAGGTGGTTTGAATCCAGCCATGATCGATTACTGTGAGCGTGTGTTTGTCTGTCATGCTGTTGAGCATGTGTTTGTCTGTCATGCTGTGTAGCAAATGTTTCTAATACATATAGGATGTGTAGTGTCATTGAGCTCTTCAACCACTTTCATTCCCTTTTTAGCAGAAATATCACCCTATTAAGCAATGGTGATGTCATCCATTCAAACGTGCACTGTCACAATTATAAACCAACATCTCATGTGGTGCATGCGATTCAAGCAATATTCTGTACCTTGTGATCTGAGGTAGTCAGTTCATATCTAGCTATTACTCATTAGACTCACTTGGGTCAGTATGACTGAATGTGCATGTAGGTAACAATGGTGTCACCCAGCTATCTGCTGTGTACAAGTATAGCTGGGGATTTCTATTACAAGAAATGCTGCTCATTTCTCATGGAGAAATCCTTTAGATGATACAAATGATGCAATTTAATGAGATTTGTTTTCACTAAAAGAATTACTAAGACTCCTCTTTTGCCATAAAAAAATCAGACAATGTTCTGTATGTTGTTGTCTTAGTAAGACATGTTCGAATCCATGATTATTTACAGATCTTGCATGATTGTCATTCTGTCATCATAATGACAACACATGAAATGTGTTTGGGCATACCTGGCATCAGGCAATGTTGTGTGACATATAGCAGCAGTCTTTTAAAGAAATTACAAGCACACATATGCCTTGCAGCAATAACAAGATGTCATGCCTTCAGATGCCCAAATATATCAATTGCAGCAACAGTTGTGGCATGATGTGCTCATTCTTCACTATATCATGTAGCTTCATCATATAGTTAGGTGTTCAAAACTTACATTGACTGACTGTAAGCTGTGTGTGTCCTTATACTGTTATCCATGAATGACATCCACAGCAGTTATAATGTGTACAATTACAGTGGGAGAGGCTTCTCCCATCCCTTTTTCTAATACGACTTGTTTGCAACACAATCTTATGTGGTAATGATTTCATACAGGTGGAGTCACACAGTTGTGTTAAGACTTCCACTGTGGTGCATGTGATTCATACCCATGATGTTAGTGGACTTACATAGCATGCAGTTCAATTCCAGCAGAGAGCAGCATTATATGAATGCCTGACATTACACAAACAACAGTGCAAGTTATTAGTATCAATTTTCATGTTGGACAAAGAAATATAAACAGTGTGTAATTTCATGACAGTGAAACAGTTGTTTTGCAAATGTTGTGATGTGAGTGCTCCTGTGGCACATGCATCGAGCACTGACTTGTATAGTATATCTACACAGAGAGAGTGTGGTTCAAGTCTGGGACAGTGTGTGTACGAAACAATGGCTAAAGCTTTCCTGGCCAAGAAACATTGATATTGGACTACTCAAAGTTGTGTGAACATTAATATAGGTACCACCTTGTCAGCATTCTGACAAATTAATATTGTACAAATTATCATCAAAAGTCCTTTCTTATGCCACACATTCATTTCAGCTATTTGTGGCAAGCTCCATCAATATCTCCTCTGGCAGATGCAGTCAATACACAGGTTTGTAGAGTGTATATTATGATAGGCAGAGATTTAAATCTGGTAACATCTCTCTGTCACATAACTATGTCAGACAGAAATGGCTTAAGCAAAGAAAGTAGTTATAGCACAGTCAGAGGACCACATTTTTAAGGCCTCGGGCTCCATGATAGGAGATCCATACACATTATAATAGGAAAATGCTGTAAGCCCTTCAAGGGTGTTTTTCATGACACAAACAATATGCTTATTTCTGTGGCATCGATGGTGTATACACAGCTTTCAGATCTCTGTCCTGGCAAGTGTTCAGGTCTGACAAGATGCAGATGTTGAATATGTCATTTCATTGCTCACAGGCATTACTTTTTTCCAAATATTAATGTTCTGTATTGCATGTCTTCATCCACGCATTTATGTATCACTTTAATTATTTTCTTCATACTGTAGAGCTTTATAGGACACGAGTTCTTACATATTTCTTACTGTATGGCATAATGAAGAATAATAAAGTGTGATTGGGCCTAAGTTAGGACATTTTCTTGTGTGTTTGTGTTGTTTACCTGCTGTTCTGGCAGTGCTCACTGTAATCTCTCGTGAGCATGCCCAGTATAATCATGTAGTAGATATGTTCCCTTTACTAACGGAGATCTTAAACTAATGAAATGTCATCAAATCCGTGTTGTCATTTGTCATGTGTTCATTTTGAGTGTTATTATATTACTCTTTAGGACTTACATGACTATACAACACATGTTTGTTTAATATGTTTTTAAATGTAATATACCCTCTTTGTTATGGTTGCAAATGACAACAAATGGCCAGAATATGCCCCTTTATGATGTGCATGACAGAACAGCAGTAGGGTTCATTTCTTCTTGTTTATACATGGAGAAGTAGAGAACACAGCAGTACTGTCAATTAGCACACATATATTCCCTGTCTGTGCATGTCATATTCAATAACTGTAGTCTATGCAAATAGTCCTTAACATATCGACTGCCCTTACAAACTATCTCAACTCAGCATGTTATTAACATATATATCACATTTATTCCCCTTTGTTACGCTGTTGCTGTGTGTCCCTCTCACATCCTTTGCTAGCATATCCATTTTTACTTATGTGAATGGGTCAAGAATTGTGAACAGGATTAATTATTATTACATCACTATGAAAAAACTGATGCTAAAATGTTTCTTTGTTACATAAGCACATTCGATTGCATTATCTGAGTGCATCTCCTTTTACCCTCCTCTCTTACTTATTTCTGAACTAAGCCCATTGCATTCTATGTACATTCTCCCTGTTTAACTTTCCCTGTGTCTAAATTATAAATCTGCTTGCCCTTACATTGTATAAACTGTCCAAGTGTGCTCACATACTAGATTTGTCTACAGGCAAGCTTTTTTTTTTTTACATTGTGCACTCAAACTCAAATGCATCTTTTCATGACCACCAGCACTTCTGCTGGCCACAAAGATGTGCTTATAAACATGTAAGGGAAATGAGTAGCATGCATATTAAATAAGCATATTAAAATATGAATATTATATCGCTGCTCATCTCGCTAACGGGCTTAAATCATGTAGGCTTCACGCAAAGCCTACACATTGTTAATGAATCCCAGGAAGAATTGCATCCATCATACATTATAACATTCCACTTTTCAGGTTTATTTTCTTTCTATAGAGGGTATGGGATGAACATAGCATGGAGTTCTGTAAGATTCGTTATGTGAGTGTAGCTACCTGAAATACTTCAGCATTAGCTAGTCTGTTGCCTTAGGACCATCCTTTAGACAAATCAATATAGATGGATAGATAGACAGAATTTAGTAATTACTTTATTAACCAGGTAAATGAGCTTGTCATTGTGTACCTTTTTCAGCCACAAATCAGGCCACAAGAGCAAAGGGCAACCGCAATACACATGCAGACTTTGCAGTAGTCAATCAACCAGCATATTTTTTGGAGGTGAGAGGAAAGCAGAGTACCTGAAGAAAACCCACACAGATACATGAAAAACTGTGACTGGGCTCATGAGTGAACCCCAGTCTTGGAGCTGTAATGCAGAGACCTTAACCTCTGATCTGCTGTACTCACCTGATATTTATACTGTAATCGGCAGTTCACAATGCATCATATGATGGCTGTAAGCCTTCAGATTTAGGGCAAATAAAGTACTGTGTGAAAACTATGTGGCAATTCTCATTTACAAACTCAGCACAAACATACATTAAAGTGTATGCTATGAGAAAGTTCAGATTTCTGTGGTGGTGTAAGATCTTATGCAGATACTAAAAAGTACAGCTTTGGCACCCTATTTTACAAGTATAGCTATTTTGTTTTGTCGTTTATAGTTTCATATATATATATATATATATATACACATTTTTCTTTATATTGGTCTATTGTGTATGACCGAACTGCCCTAATGTTGAATATAAAACACAGACAAAATAAGTTTAATCATACACAATAGTGAAAAAAAAATGAAAACAATAATTTCGAGAGAAGAAAACAATTTCTTGTCCTGACTGTACCCCCCCCCCCCCGTAACACTAGCCTTGAATTTGTCTGAATATTCACAGTGTTACGGGAAGGTATAGGGTTAGAGTTGGGGGAAGGGGCAGCATAAGGGTTAAGGTTATTACCCATTACTAAAGAGGGCAAAGAAGTTTGCCCCTGCAAAAAAATGATGTTTTATTTGGTTTTTTGTCTTTTTTTTTTTGTTTGTTTTTTTTTGCATTTGCCAATGCTATTTCTCAGAGCATGCATAGTTGCTTTAACAAACATAGTTTTGATGTAAAAACATCAATATTTAATGTGTCAACAATGGGTATATTTGATGTATATGAAGGAAGAAGATGTCAGTTAAATAAGCCCTTGCTCCAGACTTGATCTTAAGAGCATATGTGGTACACCCTTCTAAGCATTGTTAAGTTTAGGTCTCTCACTATAGTTTCTCTGAACCAGGATGTCATTTAACTGACATTTGAGTATAATAATGGAATTGCATGCAGTACAACATTATAAAGGCAGTGATTTAAAAAATGCAAGTAGATATTTTCCTGAACCAAATGTAATGTAATGAAAAATGTTTGGTTCAAAATCAGTATTGCTGTTATTTAAAATACATTTTATGCAGCACAGTGATATATTTTACAAGTTCACATAAAATAATGACTTCATAGATACACAGATTAATAAATATTTTAAGGTAATTTATGCTTAGGGCCTTTGCCAATATCCACCCCAGACCTTACCCCCTTTTTCAAGGAAGTTTAGGCTAGTCAATTCTGATGTAAGTTTGAGGAGACCCCTCCAGTCATCCAGGTTTCATTTGAAGGATGCAGAGTGTTGTGTCAGTTCAGAAACAATCTGTAAATTTAGTCCTGAGATGGAAATGACCAAGTAAGTAGAAGAAACCACTATCATTTGTGTCAGTTTTGCTCCAAGGGGAATGACATAAGGGCAGCCTGTGCCAGGTGCACAAACAAGATGCAAAAAAGTTGATACTTTTACAATTTCAAGGAGGTGGGTAATAATGTAGCATGCACACTGAGCTATTATGTAAGATGATCTCAGATAACCTATAGCCCTACAATGGAACAGAGGAAGAGGGGGGTCCAGTACATTATACACGATGATGACTAGGTCTGTTGCTGTCTTTGACTCAATGTCCCGTAGGGGCTCCTAGAAAAAAGAAGGGACAGTGGCAAGCCTGATTACGATCAGCTATAAGGATAGTTAGGTGACACCTGATCAGCTGTGTAAATTCCTACATTACAGAATTAATAGTTAAAGCTTTACTGCTCTTTCTACATTTATTGACAGTTTATATTTGGACTCCGCAAAAACTGGACTCACCAGTGATGGTGTTAAAATTCAGAATTAATAAAAACACACCAAAAAGTTATCTCCTCAGCTGGCTTTAGAGATTGCATCTTTATTCTCCGAAGATGTCATGACAAACAAAAGTCAAATAGCACAAGCAAATTAAATAGTAAAAATAACATCACTTGGCTCAACAAATTCATCAATGGGAAACCTATACACTCAGTTCACACTTAATATTAAAATGCCTGTATAAAATTAAGATAATTAATTTTTTTTAAGTTTCTGCTCTGTATTTTATTACTTTAGCTGTGTTTTGTAAAAACACCTTAGTAAATTCTTATTTGTATTTTCAGTGTTGTCACCCTTTTCATGTTAAAAAGACTGTTGTAAAATGCCAGTCTATGAGAATGTGTAGGCTTATTTCTGTGAAAGAAGTGTTTGAAAAAGAAAACCTGTTACTTACACATTTTTAAACAAGGAGGTTACCCAGAAAAGTTGGCAACTAAAATTATGATTGAAGATTCCAAAGACAGAAATGCTAGGTATATACCTATATTAAAGACTGAAGAGAAAATTGGGGTTTTACTATGAAAGGCAGACTTCCTAAAAGTCGACATTCCAAAAGAATAAAAACAAAACATGAAATCTAAAAGGGTGAAAAACTCCTTTTTTTCTTGTTTCCTGCAGTGGCCAAGCCTACAACACTCCCTGAATTTATATATACCAACTCCACAGTCACACCAACATCAAGAAAGGATAATCTCCATAAAGAAGCAAATCATTGCTAGTGTATGATTAGAAATCATATACATTGTGATCTGTAGTGAGAGCAGGGAACAGGTTGAGGAGACCCTGGAGAGGTGGAAATATGCTTTAGGGAGAAGAGGAATGAAGGTCAGCAGGACTAAGACAGAATATGTGTGTGTGGATGAGAGGGAGGATAGAGGAATGGTGAGGATGCAAGGAGTAGATGTGGTGAAGGTGGATGAGTTTAAATACTTGGGATCAACAGTTCAGAGTAATGGTGAGTGTGGAAGAGAGGTGAAGAAGAGAGTACGGGCAGGATGGAGTGGGTGGAGAAGTGTGTCGGGAGTGATTTGTGACAGACGAGTACCTGTAAGAGTGAAAGGGAAGGTCTACAAGAGGGTAGTGAGACCAGCTATGTTATATGGGTTTGACATATTGGCATTGACAAAAAGGCAGGAGTCAGAGCTTGACGTGGCAGAGTTAAAGATGTTAAGATTTGCACTGGGGGTGACGAGGGAGGACAGGATTAGGAATAAGTATATTAGAGGGTCATTCCAGGTTGGAAGGTTTGGAGACAAAGCCAGAGAGGCAAGATTACGTTGGTTTGGACATGTGCTGAGGAGGGATGATGGGTTTACTGGGAAAAAGATGCGAAGGATGAAGCTGCCAGGTAAGAGGAAAGGAGGAAGGCCTAAGATAAGGTTTATGGATGTGGTGAGAGAGGACATGCAGGTGGTTGGTGTGATAGAGCAAGATGCAGAGGACAGGAAGAAATGGAAACAGATGATCCACTGTGGCGACCCCTAAAGGCAGCAGATGAAAGAAGAAGAAGAAAAAAGACTTCCTGAGAAAAAGCATTCAACATTATGCCATTCATCTCTTTTTTTTCTGTGGCTCATTGACACTGGAGCAATTTCACTTAAAACATGTGTAGGGAAGCAAGCCGAAGATTGGATCTTATACAGGTTCAAAGGCTGATAGAATTAATTTGGGCTATGTGTTGCCCCATTCAGTTGATAACCAGCTGTTGTCAGATTTGTTAATGAAAACTGGAAAATTTTGTGAAAAAATATTAACTTAGAAGTTTAGCTGCAGAAACAAGTTTGTATATAAAAAGGATACAAACTTAAAAGGTTTGTGAGAAAATTCTAGAAGTATGATAAAAAAGGGACATATATCCTTGTATGAATTGTAAACAGTGTAGATGCATTTTTTCATCAACATTTTTTGAAATGACAACAATGGATTGTATTTTTAGTGCCCTCATTTTTTATGTGCCAATCTCAAAATGTGGTTTGCCTAGTTAACTGTGACACCTGCCATTGTTTTTATGTAGGAAAAACACCGGGAGGCTTACTGTAAGGATGTATGAACATTTGAATGACATTAAAATAACAATTTGGCCAATGCATTGTTTAAATACAGCACATACTTTATGAATTAAATAAAATCATTTTGTGTAATAGAACAACATTCTTTGATGTGCTTTTAGCAGTTTATATTTGGATAATTTAGTCTGTCACTAGGTTGGAAGGTCAGAGTGTGGTTTCTTAGGTGATTCACAGAGAATAATATGAATAGTGTGACTAGTATGACTAGTATGAATAGTGTGACTAGTATGACTAGTATGACTAGTATGAATAGTATGACTAGTATGACTAGTATGAATAATGTGACTAGTATGAATAGTATGAATAGTATGTCTAATATGAATAGTATGACTAGTATGAATAGTATGAATAGTGTGACTAGTATGAATAGTATGACTAGTATGACTAATATGAATAGTATGACTAGTATGAATAATGGCAGGTAAAGTGTGTTTTTTTTTTGTTTTTTTGAGTAACACACAGCTGATAAGATCACAAACTGCTAGGAATCCAAATGTAAGTCAATATTCTTGGGGAATCACTGCAGTAAAATATTTTGTTAAAATATTCAGTATTTATTTATGCTAGCCCACTGTTGCAGAGGCACAATGTCTGTGCCATTGATTATCTGAGTTCACTTAGCAGCTTGGGTAATGGAAGGGTTGATTGGGCTGGAAATGAGCAGCTGATGCTTGTCACCTTCCCTGGGAGGAGGGTCAGGAGGAATTTTGCTTTGGGAGTGATTCCTAGAAATGGTTGTGTGTCAACTCTTACAGCACATGCTCTCAGAGCAGTACATGTCAGGAAGCCTATCATGCTGACATTTGAGGGGCTATTCTAGGAATATGCATATGGCTGCAAGGTATGCAGTGGAGCCCTGGAGGGTGTAGGCAGGCAGCCATGCAAGTATTCTTAGAATGCTAACATTCAAGAATTTTCTTCAAGATGTGAATAAGAACTTTACTAAGAAAAACTTTTTTTAATTGATAGTCTGTCTTGTTAATTTGCCTGCCCTTGCAAAAAAAATAACAAAAAAAACTTTATGATTTTTTAAAAGTCTGGCCCCTTGTCCTCTTGTTTTTTCTTAGATACCTTGCATTCACTGCAACCTCTTATTTTTATTTAGTACATACTGGCCCTGTATCAGTTTAGTTAATATAACCATCTCTGAGGTTGCACAATATTTGGTGGGTTAAAAACTTTCATTTGAAGTGCTTCGTCCCATAAACTGGACTCATATAACCATACAGTTACTTGATGGAAAGGAAGCATAAAAAGTCTTACATTTTAAGAGCTCTTACAGAGTTATATGCTATCTGATATTAAAATTGTGTTCTAATCAGATGTCTAGATATTTAGCTGGATGTTCCTACTTTTCAAGGGCCTTTGCTTCTATTTTCACTGTCTGTGTATTGAGAAGTATGGTAACAAACAACACTGTATGTGGCCTATCCCCTTTTATCCATGTTTGTGTAACCATGGAAGTGGTATACATAATTAAAGCAGTGTGGGAGCTTGTCCCTTATATGAGGTGGTACAGGGGGGTTAATTGAGTGGAAGCTATGGCCTATGTTTTTGTCCAGGTAATTGCTTGCTGAATTTCAGCTCAACAAGATGTAGAGTACCCCTTAGAGACCCACTCCACAGTAAGCTAACTTATATTTTTATTTTTGGGGTATTTGTTTCAAATACCTTTTAAAAACATACATAAGCCACATGAACAGTATTTGTTTTATTTAGCTCTTTTATGATCTGTCACATAAATGTATTAGATTTGTTTGATGTGACCTACCTGCCATAAATTAATGCTGCCTTGGAAAGACTCAGACTGTTTCTTCATATATAATATCATTTTACCCTTCTGTCAAAATGAATGTTCTATAATTTTCTGCCTCTCCCTATACCCCCAGTTTTGTAAAGTGGACTCATATCTACCTTGCACCATCCCTCAGTCTGTTTACCCTTCTCTTCCCATGGTTTGTTAGAGATATTGTTACTTCTACACTTAACTTACTCAGAATTCTAGGATGATCCTTCCCATCTCAGTAGGTTTATTTACTTCCTTCATCCTAAATACGCCATTTAGAGAGGAGACACAAGGGTGTCAGGCTCACCTGGTCTTCATGTTCCCTTCTTTTTCAGTGAGCTGCAGAGCCTCATCAGCTGGAACCTTTTACTATACCTGTTATAAAAATTGTCTTTATGTCTGACGCATACATTCACAAATACTGTCATTTTTAATTCTATTACGTCTTCAGAAACATTATTCTGATTGTATACAAGTATTTTTGTAAAATAATGCATCATTGTATCTGCCATGAGCTGCCCATCCTTATCTTCAGACAGTGCCCTATTGTTAGTATTCATCTTTTATTTTTTAATAAAGATGGCATCTTCCTGCACTCTGTAGATTACCTTGAGATATGTAAAGATTTATATTATGACCTCCCTCTGCCATATTTCTTCAGAATGCTACATATTAAGCTCTTCTATTTATTTATTGACATTTTATTATTGGGAAAGTCCCCCTGGGGAGAAAAGCTCCAAAACATTTTAAGAACAATAATTTTACAGTATTTAAAAAATAATACAAAAAACTACAGTTTAAATAATTATACCAAATTAGACATAATATGAAATCTCTGGATAAGCATAGATGGAAGTTGTATGACAATGATTTAATAGTTAGAGAAATTTTAGCCAGTTTTTAGATAAATTAAAGGTAGGTTAGTATAATACAAACAGGAATTGCAACACAAAGTGAGAGAAAAACAGGCTTATAATATATTTAGAGAGAAAGCCAGAGGAGTGAACTTGATAGAAGTAAGGAAGTGAGTTAAACAGGGAGAGTAAGGAGATGTATGTACAGGAATTATATCACAGTTAGGGATATCATTTATCCAGGTGTTCAGCAATAACACAACCAGCTTTTGTCTATGAAGACTTTTAGAATGGTTTTGAAGGATGGGAGGGAAGGCATTGACCTCATGAATACAGATAAGGAATTCCAGGCCGTAGCAACTTGGTATGAGTACAGACAATGCCCAGCAGATTTGATAGGTCTGCGAACAGACAGGAGTTTTTGGTCATTGGATTGTAATGACCAAATGGGAAAACAGTTGTATAGAATATTATTTACTGCTGGACAAGCAGATGGATTCTAGATAATTTTATAGGTGGTAAGAAGCTGTGTATGTGTTAGTTGATGGGGGAGTTCTAACCAATTTAGGCTTTTTACTGCTATACAGTGGTGGGTTCTGAAAGGGGTGTTTGCTGCAAATTTAGCAACTTTCTTATTGCATTATTCAGTTTTGATTTTTGGGATGCCGGAAGATTAGTAAGAATTGGAGCTCCATGAAGAAGTGTGAGGAGGAGATAAGTAGTGTCAGGTGTACCTTTAGTTGCATCGGTAAGAAAATTTGGGGCTCTATAAAGCATCCCTAATTTCGGATGAGTATTTCTTATGTAATTTTGTATACGCATGTTTTAAGATTATCATCCACTATCATCTCTAGTAATTTGTTCGGAGAAGTAACTTCAATGGTTATATTATCAAAAGAAAGGACTTTAAATTTTGTTTTTCATGAGAGAGGGATTTGGGGAAAAAAGCAGTAGTTTGCTTTTTATACAGTTGAGCATGAGTTGTGAGTTACAAACTCATGTTTTAGATGCTGTTAAAGCTTCCTAAGTAATTTTTTGGGAGGTGTGTCATGTTGTCAGACATGTAAATGAACGCAGAGTCATCTTCATACTGTATTAAGGAGGCCTGTTTTGTGGATGTGTGGAGGGTGTTGGTGAAAATGTTAGAAGGTGACCAAAGATAGAGCCTTGTGGCACACTGGTGGAGACTGGGAGGGATGGCCAGACAGGGAGGGTTTAGTGCCATTTTACTGACTGATACCTATTGGATAGGTAGCTTTTGAACTACAGAAGGGTGATCTGAGAGGGACCTAACGAGGACCTGACCTAATGAAGACATTTGAAGCATACGTTTGCTGTGACAAATTATGTCAAAGACTTTAGACAAGTCTGGAAATAAGGAGGAGACTAGTTTGCCATTATTACTACTTTTATTGACAGTATCTATATAGGTTAGAAGTGCAATGCTAGTACTATGGGAAGGATGGAAGCCATGTTGTGTGGGGAATAAGTTAATTTAGCAATTGTACTTGAATATATTTTTCAAGTATTTTGGAGAGGGGGGATAAGATTGCTATAGATCTAAAGCTAGTAATATCTGTTGAATTTCCTCCTTTATGCAGATGGATAATGTGTGACTTTTTTCTAGAAACAGGGAATATGGGATTCTTAGACTGACCTATTTATAAGGACTGAGACAAGTGTAGGAAATACCATTGACTGCTATTATGAGGTATTCATTTGATAAGTCATCAGCTGAAGGAGAGCATGGTTTTAGTTTGTTTAAGAGTACAGGTGCACACCACTTAATGTCCTTCCTCACAATGTCCAATCACATTTCTGTCCATACTGTACAAGCAGACATAAATCCGATCACCTGTTGTGTAGATGGATGTTAAGCGAATCCCAGTACAAAGTAAAGAATGTTCTCTTAATGTCCACATCTCTTAACATTCTATGGAATAGAACCTCTCCCAGACATTAAGGGATGTATACCTGTAGTTTTATATAGGATGTGTGAACAAGTCTGAAGGTGAAAGTCAATGTGGTGATACATGGCTGCTGTGGTAGGGTTAGGATTAGATGTTGGGGATTCCTTGATTACAGATGTTATGCTATATACGAAATAAGAATTTAATTGTACTACAGTTTCAAGAGATGAGTTCATAGGTTCATAAGTAGGTACTAGGCTATCTGCCCGAGGGCATTTATAAGCCTAGCCAGAGTGTGTCAGCTTTTGCTGCCCCATTGATTAATTAACTGAGCCTCTGTCAAGCAGAGCCAATGAAGTGATCCCAGGGGTGTATTTTCTGTTACCCATCCACTCATCATGGTTTCTCTTGAAGAGTGTTAGTAAGGGGCTCTGCCTAATGTAGTTAGGAATTTTGTTCCAAAGCATGGGGAGTCTCTGTTATAGGAATCTATCCCTCCAGCATGTTCTATTTATTGTTGTGGCGAGGTTTAGCTCACTAGAGCGAGTGGCTCGAAGTGACTTGGATTTCTTTAAGTGGAGCATGTCCATCAATTCTGAGTTGGACATGGCTGTGTAAGTCAGGCAGAGATCACCTCTGAGTAAGCAATATGCCCCTGAGTACAGCCAGAGTTTTTCCAGTCGGGCTGCATAGGACATATGTTTAAGGCCAGTAATCCTCTTGGTGAGGTACTTTTGTGCTCTTTCCAGCTGTTGGAAGTGTCTTGTGAGGTACATCCCAAATAGGGCATTGTACTCTATGATGGGTCTGATGAGTGACGAGTAGAGTGGCACTATAACCTCTTTATTTCTAGATGCGAACCCTTTAGTAATTAGATGGGCTACATAGAAGGACTGCCTAACTACTTTGGCAATATGATTGTCAAAGGACAGATTACTATTTACCTGGGTCCCCAGATCTCTTATTACTTCTTCTGTATTAAGGGGGCTGCCACCTATGTGGTAATTCATGGGTGTTTTGTTTTTCCAAATGGGATGACTATGCATTTTTTGGCATTTAGCTTGAGACCATGATTTTGACACCAGGTGTCCGTCTCAGTAAGACCCTTTTGGAGAATGCCCATGTCAGCCGAAGAGTCAATTATGGCTCCCAGTTTGCAGTCATCGGCAAACTTGGTTAGCCATAATCCTCCTGTGTTTTCCTGTACTTCTGAGAAGTATATGCCGAACAGTAGGGGTCCCAGGACCGAGCCTTGTGGGACACCACTTGTGACTGGTTTAGAGTTAGACCTGGAGCCCGCTATTCTTACCATGTGAGTTCTGTCTGTAAGCCAGTTGGCAACCCATCTCGTGACATAGGGGTTTAAGTTCAGGCTGGTGAGTTTTTCTATAATTCCTGAGTGGGGAATGGTGTCAAAAGCCTTGGCAAGGTCAAGGTAGGCTGTGTGAACCACCTTCCCCTCATCTATGGCCTTGGTGACTGTCTCGAAGAAGTCAACCAGGTTTAGTAGGCATGATCTGCCCTTAACAAAGCTGAACTGGGTCGGGTGAAGTGTTTGGAGGTTCCCAATGTCTTTGTTAATGAGTTCCATGATGATGCGCTCCATAGCCTTGCAGACCAGGCTAGTCAAGCTTATGGGACAATAGTTACCAGGGTCAGTTGTGGCCCCTCCTTTGTGCAGCAGAATAACTGTTGCTGTGCACCATTCTATGGGCATGTAGCCTGTGGAGAGGCTGAGGTTGAACAGTGTGTTTAGGTGGGGGGTTAGTTCGTTCTGTAGTTCATGCAAGACGCAGCCTGGGACACCATCTAGTCCCATTGAAGCTGTGCTTTTGGCTTTTGAAAGGGCTGTTTTCACCTGTGCATCTGTGATTTCTGGGACACTACACTTTTCCGGTATTGTTATGGGCCCTTTTTGGGCTGAGAGGGGGGTAAAGTTTGCACTGAATCTATCTGCCAGGATGTTGGCAATATCAGTAGGTTCAGTATATTTTGTGCTATTTTGCACTAGCTCAGAGCATATCTGCGAGTTGCCACTTAGATTCTTGACATAGCTAAAGAAGGCTTTGTGGTTATCTTTTGAAACCTTGGCTATTTTTCTTTTGAAGTTAGCCTTGGATGATTTTATGAGGGACCTTAATTTCTTACTGATACTGATCAGGGATGTCTTTCCTTCTTGGGATTTGCTTTTTTTCTGAACCAGTTTCCTCCTCCTATTGTATAGCCTGTTTATGGCAGGGGTCCACAAGACTGGTTTCCTTCCCTTAGGGGAGTGATCTTGGTTTTGCTAGGGATGGCACAATCCATGCATCCTTGTAGGTGCTCATAGAGTGCATTTGTAAAGGTTCCTGTATCTTGGACACTGTTATCCTTTAGCATGGGGGGTGTGAAACTTACCACCTCTGTCTTAAGTAAGGTGAAGTTTGCTATAGAAAAGTTTTTCACTGTGGTTTCCTTGGTCGGGGCTGGTGGTGTGGTGTGGACATCCAGAGTGATTAGTTTATGGTCTGATCTAACCAGTGATGGGTTGACCTCCGGTGCAGAACACCTGTCGCGCATGTTGGTGATGGCCAGTTCCAATATGTTTTCACCTCTGGTAGGGAAGTTTGCCAGCTGATCCAGGGCATTTGAGTTGAAAAATTCCAGGAAGCGCTGGACCTGGGAGTTTGTACTTGAGTAGTTTTCCCAGTTAACGATAGGGTAATTGAAATTGCCCAATATCAGGGTGTTCGGTAGGACCTTCATGTTTTCCAGTGTCTCCAGAAAGGCAGAGTGGTGGTCCTGGGTCATGGAGGGTGATCTGTAGCAGGCCACAATTTGCATTGCAGATTTGCCCAATGTTAGTTGCACATGGATGATCTGAGAGGTATCATGATGTGCCACTAACCTGGAGGTGTAGGTATCCTTGATGAATATGGATACACCCTCTCCTTTTGTGTTTCGGTCCATGTTCTGTGGCCGAAATGTGTGGTATGAGTTGTAGCCTGGTAGTGCTGGGGTGCTCTGTGGAGCCTTGAACCAGGTTTCAGTTACTGCACAGATGTTGACGTTCTCCATACTGAGGAGTGCTTCGAGTGCGTGCATTTTGAGATTTAAACTCCTGGCATTGAGTAGCACAACCCTCATTTTTTTATTTGTGCTGTTTACGGAGGTGGGTTTGACTTTTGAGCCTTGCCTAAAAAAGGCACTATGGGGGCAGCAAGAGCCTTGGCTAGTATTTGAAAGCCTAGGGGTGACAGGTGCAAGCCATCTCTTGCGAAGCAGTGAGGCCTGTCGAGCATGTCGTCCCAGGCTGACAGACACTGGATCCCCTTTGAATGACACCAGAAGCTTAGCCAATTGTTGAAACTGATCATTTTTTCTTTATACTGCAGTATCATTCTTGGTGAGGGCAGGATGCTAGTCAGGGTCAGGGTCATACCTGCCTGGGCTACATGATCAGAGAGCTCTTCCATGACTCTTTTCATGTAGTCCAGGGAGGCACGTCTCAGGTCATTCACACCAACATGAACAATGACAGAGTCATATTTGTACTTGTTCTGGAGTGACCTGAGTGCTTGTGTTATGTGGCAGATTCTGGCTCCCGACAGGCAGCTAACAGTAACCTTCTCCTTGTCCAGCCTAGTGAGTGGGACATCAGTGTGCCTGATTATAGTCGCTTATTACTAGTGTGTTAGGTATGTTATTTACCCTTAAGGGCTTTGATTGTGCGGTACACTGATTTTGTGTTTTATATGTTGTCTGGTTTGTGATGGGAGGTGCAGGTTTTTTGGGTGTCTGCTTTGGAGGTCTCTGATGCTTTTGCAGGTTTTTATTTAGAGAATATGATTTTGTGTATTTATGTGTATTTTTTGCCAGTGCTGGTTTAGTATGTCTATGTGAGGCTGGAGGTATGGTACAAGTGTTAACCTTCTCCTCATGACTGCCTGTTCCAGTCTTGGGTGGAGAGAGCTTAGCCTCCAATTTAGCTATATAATTGCATCTCTCACATATGTTAATGTTTTGTGGTAGGAGAAGAGGGTTGTCTGTGTACATGAGGCAGCTGTAACATTGCCTCAGGATACCCAGGTTCACCAGCTGGACTGGAGAGTATACCTGAAATTGCCCTTTGGTCATGCCTGAATAGTAGGGTGAGCTGTTTAGTCACTTGGTTGGTGAGGGGTGAATAATGAGTCTTGCCCTGCTGGGCAGTCAAGTGTCGGGGTATATTAGTGCTTGCTATTAGGTCTGAGCAAGTGCTGGACTGTAGGATCCTTTTTAAGTGCTTAGGTTGATAGTTAGACTACTTTCAAGGGAAAAACTGAAGAGGAGACTTGGTGGAGCCGGGAATAATTTAGCCCTAGCTACCCGGCACTTCCCGGACATGCAAAACCATGCAGACGCGGGTTTTACAGCAGGGAAATGAAAGAGATAGAAATTAGCCCAAAATGGCCTATAAACTACTAACTTCTGGGCTGGAACCACTCCTCCATAGACAGATGGCTGCTCAAAGCTCCCTCTCTCACAAGTGAACAGAGAAACCTCCTTCTATCCAAGTAAGGTATGGGCAACTCAGAAACTTGTAACACATCCCTGAATTCAGCACTAGCCTGAAAACTGGACTATACTAGCTTAGAAAGGTGGGAAACAAGGCAAAAACAGTAAAAAATACACTTAAAACAGCTTTAGATGACTACAAGCAATCAGAAAAGGCTTTTAAACAAATCACCCAATTAACCAGTAAAAATTATTCGTGGAGGAGTAAAGGTTGAATTAATGGCTGTCCAGAATTTTTTAGGGTTTATTTACTATTATTCTGAGAATTATTATAGTATATTTTTTGTCTTCATTAATTCACTTTTTAGTATGATTGTGAAGCATTCTGAATTTTTCAAGATATTCTGGTGTTTTAATTTTTTGCCATTCTTTCTATGCTTTTTCTCTATCCTGCATTAGCATTATTCTCTTTTGGATAGCTAAATTGCATTATTTGGATTTAGTCCTTTCCTTCTAGGAGGTGCAAGGCTATTTAAGATATTCAGGAAAGTTTATTGAATTTATTTACAGCATCGTCAAAGGGGTTGTTTTTTTAGGAAACTCCAGTTAATAGATGATAGAGTAGTAATGGACATTTCTGGGTTAAACTTGGAAAGGTTGTATGTTGTTTTATAAACATGCTGGTTAAGTGGATATGTGAGATGTCTGGGTTTAATTTCTCCAAGTCTTTTGGGTTTCTAATACCATGATGGGAATGGACCCCATTCTTAAGTCAGGTTATGATTAAAGTTCATGAAATTAGTATTGTATCAATATTTGATGTTAGCCAAAAGTGCTCTTTGCAGCATACACAATGTGCCCAGAACTGACTCCTTCTGCAGTTCATATGGAGTTACATGTATCAGTACCATATCTAAACACAACTGCAAATTACTGTTTATGAGACCCACTGCTCTTACTACTATTGGAACTGTCTGGGTATCCTTCTTCCACTTTGCCATCATTTCTGCCTACAAATCCTAGTATTTTGACTTTGTGTCTCTCTCTGTACGTAAGAAACTGTAATCACAGGATTTAGCAATTTCAACTGATCAATGCTACTTTTATCTTCTTTTCATGGACCACCATATCTAGTTTTCATGCATCTATTTTTTCAGCTGTTGGTAATGGGTGATCCCATGTGATATAAACTTCGTCATTCTCTCCAATGTTTTGTGGCTTGAGTTTCCAATACTTCTCAGCTACTTCAGTATTATAATGTTTGACAATCCTCAATGCACCAGTCTTGCCACATTATTTTGCCTTTCAGTGTACAGTAAGTCTACCATTAGTGTATCACACCTACCAACAAGATGTGCAACTGTTTCCAATTCTGTTTTACAAAATCTGAATCTGTCTGTTTCTCCTACATGTTCAATGGACTTTGTAAATGAACGTGTACGTAGTCCACTATCCTGAGCCACCAATATTAGCATTTTGTCTTCTTGTTTAAATTCATCTCCCCTTAACCATTCCTGTGTCAGATCCTCATCAACATGATGTTGTTCCAGGAGTTTACTGTACTTGTAACTATAGTTACGCCTTTACCTCATTTCTTGGCTTCTCATCTGATCCTTCACCTTATATTCTTTCTTTTGTTTTTTTTTGGTACATTCAGTTGCTGCCTGATTATTGTCTGCTTCTGGTTTGATTTCCATTCCTGCTTGACACTGATATGCTTCTGCTAAAGTAAGCAAGGAAGTCATCTTAGACTTGTTCTCCTCATGTTTTAATACTTTCACTATATTTTGATCCTGTGAGGTCAGCAGATATGTATGCAGTCTCATGATTAAAGATATATACAAGTAATCAATTTCAAGGAGGCCCATACCTCCTTCAGAATGGGGAATAAATCATTTTGGTATGCACTGCTTTTTATAAATCATTTGATAAGCATGAAGCATTTTTCTTCGTCTCCTGTCCAACTGATCCAATACCTTTGGGGACTAGGCAGTCATCCCAAAACTGTAAGTTAGGACAGGAAGAGCAAATCGATTTATAGCTTGGACTTCGTTCCTTGACATCAGGGCTGTTTTCAGTATTAATTTAAGTCTTCTAAAGTATTCCTTACTAAGTGTTGTTTGCATTTGTTCATGTTGTATTGTTGATCTTTCATCAATTCCCAAATATTTATACATTCCCTCCTGTTCACGTTTCCTTATATCACATTCCTGTCCCAAACTGATATTTTCTTGGTACTGCAGCTTTCCTGATTTACATGTTGCTTTTACACATTTATCAAGACCAAATAACATTCTTATATCATCTGGGAAAGGTCTGGCCACTTGAAGTTGTGCTTTCAGCTCCTCTTCTGATGAAATATACAGTTGTAAATTATCCACAAAAAGATGAGAAGTCTTCACTCTTTGTTGTTGTCTAGGAGCCACATTGTAACCATGACCTAATCTGTTAAGACAAAAGAGCAGCGATGACAGAGAGCCACCCTGGAATATCCCCCTTTGAATTTTTGTCCCTGGGATAATAATTTGCCTTTGATAATGGCTTAGCTGCAAAGTGGTTTGCCACTGTTTCATGGTCACTGTAATGAAATTGATCACTGTAGGATGTATCTTATACATCTGTAGGTACTCCTTTATCCCTGAATGTGAGTTGCTGTCAAATGCTTTTTTGTGATCTATCTATACCATACTTAGATTCTTCCCCTTTTCATAATTTTCCATTATGACTTTAACAACAAATGATCCTTTGTTCCATAAGACTTTCTTTTGTTATCCTTGTATTCTATTGCCATGATTGAGTTTTCTTCTGAATCACTATAAACCCTGTTAGCATCAGTTCCAGTATCTAGTTTGTACATTGCCAGAAAGAAAGTTATTGGTATCTAGATTTTTAGGATGGCTTGCAGACTGACTCTTAAGGAGGAGTATAATTTTTTTCCTGTTATTAACAGGTTTATGTCTTTTCAGGGTGTGCATATAAGTAGTTCTAGGTCAGGGCTAAATTTTCCATCCTGAAGCTGTTCGTATCATAGCTGGTGATTTCAATCAGATGGACTTAAAGTCCATTCTCCCCAAATTTCATCAACACATCAAATGTGCACCCAGGGAGGAAAATACACTGGACATGGCCTACTCAAATATCAAGGATGGCTATAGGGCAAAACAGCTGCCTCATCTAGGCCAGTCAGAACATTTGTCCATACTCTTGATGGCAGCATGCACTCCTGTTAGAAGAAAAGACCAGATTACTACAAAGATTGTTAAAATAAGGCCTGAAGGTGCACTCGCCCAGCTACAGGATTGCTTTGAAAGAACTAACTAGGACATTTTCGAGAATCAGGATCTGGAAGAGTTCACATCAGCGGTACTCTGCTACATAAAAACCTGTGTTGACAATGTCACTGTCAGCAAGCACATTCATACGTATCCTAATCAGAAGTTCTGGATGATGAAGGAGGTCAGATCTCTTCTCAATCACTGTAATACAGCCATTAGGTCTGGCAACACAGTCATTTACAGCATGGCTAGAGCCAACCTAAAGAAAGCCATCAGAGAGGCTAAAGTGTCCTGTAAAAGGAAGATAGAGGACCACTTCACCAACAAGGACCCACAGTAAGTATCACAAGGTATTCAGCACATCACCAATCATAAAACTAGTAACAGCATGGCTGTTGTTGAAGATGCCTTGATGGCAGAGGAACTTAATTGTTTCTTCACCTGTTTTGAGGTGGGAACAGCAGAGACAATTGTGCTTAGGCACCAGAAGTTAGGCCACAGCAGTCTCACGTCATGTATACCAGCCTCCTACAACCACACTTTCACAGTACAAGAACACAATGTGAGACATGTGCTTAAAGCAGTCAATCCAAGAAAGGCTGCTGGCCCTGATGGAGTGATAGGATGGGTGCTGAAAGAATGTGTGGACCAGCTCTGTGGGATCTTCACAAATATCTTCAACCTGTCTCTGTCTATGTCTACTATTTCATCTTTTCTGAAGTCAACTATGATCATTCCACTGCCAAAGAAACCTGTCATCAGTATTCTCAATGGCTACTGTCCAGTGGCACTTACTCCAGTCATCATTAAGTGTTTTGAACAACTGGTTCTGTGACACAGTAAGGACAGTTTCCCAGTTATCTTGGATCCACATCAGTATGCTTACAGAGAAAATAGGTCTACAGAAGATGCCATCTCCACTACCTTACACACTGCACTTTGTCATCTTGAGCAGCAGGGAGCTATGTGAGGATGATTTTTGTAGACTTCAGTTCAGCTTTTACCACAATTATCCCGGATAGACTGGTCACTAAACTCACTAGTCTAGGAATTTCAGAATCTATCTGCCATTGAATTAAAGACTTTCTGGCTAACCATCCTTTGATGGTTAGATTAGGCTCGTACCTCTCATCCACTCTCAGGCTAAACACTGGATTCCACAAGGCTGTGTGCTGATCCCCCTTCTGTATACTCTGCACTCATGACTGTGTCCCATCTTATTCTACTAATATCATCATTAAGTTTGCTGATGACACCACAGTGGTTGGACTTATTTCAGGAGGAGATGAGACAACATATAGAGATGAAGTTCAAAGACTGGCTGCATGGTGTACTGACAACAACCTTTCCCTGAACTCTGCCAAAACAAAAGAACTCATAATAGATTTCTGGAGGCACAATGCAGATCACAACCCCAGATATGTCAACGGACACTGTATGAAAAGGGTTCCTGTCTTCTAGGTGTACATGTGGTAGAAGATCTCGCTTGGTCAATAAACACTATGGAGGCAGTCAAGAAGGCACAGCAGAGACTCCATTTTCTGAGAATCCTCAAGAAAACAACTTGCAGGAGAAGCTACTGGCATCTTTTTGCCAATGTTTTATTGAAAGTGTGCTGACATATTGCATTTCCATGTGGTATGCCAATGGCTCGGTGGCAGACAGGAAGGTCCTTCATAGGATCATTAACTCTACCCAGAAAATCATTGGCTACACATTGCCCTCTTTGGAGGAACTCTTCAGCTCTTGCTGTCTCAGTAGGGCAACTAACATCTTGAAAGACCCTTCTCACCCTGGACATCACCTGTTTGAGCTGCTACATTCTGGAAGATAGTTCAGGTCTATTCCATCCTGGACAAACAGACTTAAGAGCAGTTTCTATCCCAGGGCCATACGTGAGCTGAACAATGTTAAATACTCACAATGAGTACAGATAATAGCCATTTGCACTATACGGTATATGTTTACATTCCTGTGCACTTTACTTTATTACTTCCATGTGCAATATATCCAAGTGCAATATCTCAGTTGTGTACTGCATTGCATTATATTGTATTGTTTGGTATTGTACTGTATTGTATAGCCAGAAGTTAGATACTGCTTCTGGGCTGGAGGGGGAGGGGTTCCAGTTAGGAGCTTCTCTTAATTTTTTTCAATTTCTCTGAACGTTACTTCATCCCATTTTATATCCTATACATTTGGACTTCTTACCATTTGTTTTATGTCTTCTGTCCATTCAGCATCTTTGTTATGTTCCACAAGATCTTCATAGATACTGGCCTGGTGCTAGCATTTTAGGGGCCCCCAGCAAGGTTCAAGTTGTGGGCCCTACTCAGGAGAATATCAAGTGTGACCACATTGCCATCTCACCACAGCAAGGTAGCCACTCACAGGTACACATACTGACTGGCATTTAGTGCCAATGTTACATTATGACAAACCCCCTGTACCACAGCAAGGTAGCAACTCACAGGTGCACACACACACACTGACTGGCATTTAGTACCAATGTTACATTATGAAACCCCTGTACCACAGCAAGGTTGCCACTCAGCTTCACACAAACCAAGTGGCATTTAGTACCAATGTTACATTATGGACAAACCCCTGTACCACAGCAAGGTAGCCACTCACAGGTGCTCACACACACTGATTGGCATTTAGTACCAATGTTACATTATGAAACCACTGTACCACAGCAAGATTGCCACTCAGCTTCACACAAACCAAGTGGCATTTAGTACCAATGTTACATTATGGACAAACCCCTGTACCACAGCAAGGCAGCCACTCACAGGTGCCCACACACACTGATTGGCATTTAGTACCAATTTTACATTATGAAACCACTGTACCACAGCTAGATTGCTACTCAGCTTCACACAAACCAAGTGGCATTTAGTACCAATGTTACATTATGGACAAACCCCTGTACCACAGCAAGGTAGCCACTCAGCTTCACACAAACCAAGTGGCATTTAGTACCAATGTTACATTATGGACAAACCCTTGTACCACAACAAGGCAGCCACTCACAGGTGCCCGCACACACGGACTGGCATTTTGTACCAATGTTACATTATGAAAACCCCCTGTATCACATCAAGGTAGCTACTCAGAGGTGCAAACACTGACTGCATACTCATCTGCCCAGATTTTCACAAAATGTCCAGATGTGACTAATTTTTTGGTCTGTTCCTCAAAATTTGTAGTTTTCTGGATTTTGTGTGCCAAATTATTGATGGCTGAATTCACTAAATGCCAGGCATTTCAGTTTAATTTCATCTCCTTCAGAACATGCATTGTGATACCTTTTATTTAAGCAACTTTTTCAGTTTATAAGAGCAATATTTAAAATTTGCCCAGATCTTTGGGACTGTTATATGTGACTTTGTCTAGATTTTTTGTGCCATGAGACTGAGAGCTATGACTGGCATTTAGTAGCAATGTTGTTACATTATGACAAGCCTCTGTAGCGCATCAAGGTAGCCAGTCCCACAGAGGTACACAAAGACAAAGACACCCACACTGACTCCCACACAAAGACACCCACACTGACTCCCATACAAAGACACCCACACAAAGACATCCACAAGAGAAAGACAGTAATACAGCAAGGCTGAACACAGACACCCACACAGACTCCCTCACATAGGACAGAAGCACACTAAGACAGAGACTCTTGCACATGGGACAGACACTGACACATGATAAAGACAGTATTATAGCAAGACTGAACAAGAGACAAGACAGACAGCTACATAGACTCTTGCTCACAGGACAGACACAAACACATGGTAAAGACTGCACTGCAGCAAGACTGAACAATAACATCCACACAGACACAGGAAAGAGGAAACCACCCCGTCAGTACAGACACAAGACCAGGACAAATCTACTTCAAGACTGAATATAAACCCACACAAGATTAAGTCAGCACTACCACCAAATAGAACTGAGGCACCACTCCCAAATACAAGATGATGACAACAATACAACAAGACTGAAACAATCAGTATTTGATAAACTCACCACTCAAGGCAATTACTGACATGCAGAACAGTCACACTGCAGATGTACACAACACAGCTGTGGGACAGACATAGAAAAGACTACAGACCCACGAGACATACAAGGGAAAGCCATGAGGATTACAGAGTCTGAGGAAGACGACTCAAACCCAAAGACAGATGAGAAGACAATGGGGATTACTAAGCCTGAGGCAGACAGACTCAAACCCAAAGAAACACAGAAGAAAGCCATAGGGATTACTGAGCCTGAGGCAGATGACTCAAACCCAAACACATAGAGCCATGGGGATTACTGAGGCTGAGGCAGACAGACTCAAACCCCAAGAAACACACAAGAGAGCCATGGGGATTACTTAGCCTGAGGCAGACTCAAACCCATGCACAAGGGAGGAATGGGGATTACTGAGTCTGACACAGGCAGACAAATCCAGAGAGAAAAAAGGTGAACACCAGAGTGTTATTTGTCTTCAGTGTACATTTACCTCTTCAGCTTTTCTGACTGCTGCCACTTGTCTGTTCTTCCTGTTATTCTGTCCTAGCCTCGCAACAAGTCCTGCTGCTCCCAATTGTCCTAGCCTCCAGATGAGTCCTGCTGCTCCCGACGAGTCCTGCCACTCCTGATGAGTCCTGCCGCTCCTAGTTGCCTTTGCCTAACATCCTGCTAGTTTCATCCTCATTGTGTTATTGGAGTAAGCAAAAAATAAACAGTGAATCCACAGCATACAAGCCACACTAAGGTGCTACCTGAAATGTACTGCCCGACAGCATTATAAAAGATTACTGGAAAGGAAATATGAGCACATACCTAGAGTTTTACTGGGATCTTACGAATTTTCTTCTGGACAAAGTCTTCAATGAGGTTGCCATGTGATACATTTTGTCTCACTTCCTGCTTAATAGAGAGCACAGCTAAGCCTGAAAGTCTGTCCTGACTCATTGACAAATGCAGGTATGTCTTTACGAGTTTCAGCTTAGAAAAGCTGGATTCTGCAGTAGCCACTGTAATAGGTGCAGCCAAATAAATGCACAGTGAAACATAAGTATTTATATATATGTCTTGCAAGGGTTGCGAATGAGGAAATTTAACACAGTCAGTGGTGATGATTCATTATCAATCATTCGAGAAAGGCTTTTCAGTTCATGTCCAAGGTCAGTCATCACTGTCACAGTGGCCATGTGTCCAAGGTCAGTCATCACTGTCACAGTGGCCACATATCCAGTCAGTTAGTTGTTCTTTCAGAGCCTTGCAGTGTTGGACCAATGTGTCTTCTGCAACATCACTCAAGGCTTTAATATTTGATAAAAATCCAAAGGCCTTATCAAAATCTGAAAGCTGCTCAAACCAGTCAGTAAACGATTGGATTGTTGTGTCCAGCAGCACAATGATGACGTTTACACATAGTTTTACCACTGAATCCTGTACAGTCTCATCTCTTCCTTCATTGGATCCTGTACAGTCTCATCTCCTCCTTCATTGGGTCCTGTACAGTCTCATCTCCTCCTTCATTGGATCCTGTACAGTCTCATCTCCTCCTTCACTGGATCCTGCACAGTCTCATCTCCTCCTTCATTGGATCCTGTACAGTCTCATCTCCTCCTTCATTGGATCCTGTACAGTCTCATCTCCTCCTTCATTGGATCCTGTACAGTCTCATCTCCTCCTTCATTGGATCCTGTACAGTATCATCTCCTTCTTCATAGTTAAAGAACCATTTTACTTTCCTCTGCCTCTTTTCTTGAAGTGTGGTGTCAACATCCAGTTCTTCCACTATCTTGGAGGCTACACCCATGGCATATTGAAATCCTGTCTCTGTGCAATTCTTCAGCAGGTCCATAGTTGATGCCAGCACTTTGACACATGTCAAAATATCAACCAATGGACTCTGCAGAACTTTGCATGCACAATTTACCTCTGTCAGCACATCATACCAAACCACTAAACATACAATGAACTGGAATGACATAAGTTCTGAGCACAGTCACCTTGTTTGTTGATATGTTGCAGCATTACTTGTACGTACAGCTTCACCTATCTTCTGTAATGCTTCGATGACTCCCCCTTCAACAGAAATTTTACTGCATCGACAGAGTATATCCTGCATTCCCAGAGAGTCTCTGACAGTGGCTTCACAGTGACGTTTGTGTGCCATTTTAATATCTGCCATCGGCTCATTGATGCTGAACAGAATATGTAAATGTTCTACAGACATCCAAAGAATGACACTGCCTGTAATGATGAATGTGCTCCATCACTAACTATAAGATTTAAATTATGGCAGGCACATGGCACATAAGAAGCCCTTGAATTCATCTGTTTTATACGGGCCTGCACTCCAGCTCGTTTCCCCTTCATGTTGCTGCCATTGTCGTATCTTAGTCCTCCACAGTCATTAATGTCCAGTTGATGATTTTGTAGAGTCTGAAGTGCTTCTGTAAGTCCTGTCCCAGTTGACTATTCACAGGCACAAATCCCAGAAAGTGTTCCTCAACTGTGGCTGCAGTCCGTGAAATATCCACATACCTAACTACTAAAGTCATTTGCTCTTGATTGTTGATGTCTGGCATGCAATCAAGAATCACTAAAAAGTACCTAGCATCCTTCACCTTCCCTACAATGGTCCTTAAAATAGCATTTGCAATCAGCTGGATAATTTCATTCTGTATGTCCTTCCCAAGATAGTGATCTATTGCCTCTTTATTCCTAATACGATGCAAATGTTCAGCCATGACAGAATCAAAAAGCGACAAAAGTTGCACTTGGCCTAAGAAATTGCCATTGCCATAGGTGTCCAGGGCATCACTTGTATCACAGAATGCCATGTTCCAGTCTGCCAAGTATTGGACAATAGCAATAATGCATTCTAACACATCATGCCAGTGAGTTATCTCCTTTTCAACCACCGCTTGTCTCTTATCATCCATTGTCTGCCTACTCTTTATTCTATTGTCTAGTTTCTTCCACGTATGTTCCGGTGCTCAGTCATGGCTGTGTAAAGCTTTGGATATCTTTCTCCATGCTCTTTAACCACCTTACCTGAGAAGATGGCTAGAATGTCCAAACAAATTGCATGCAAGGCAAAACAGTGCAACCTTGGAGACTGAATATGTCAGCCATGTGCGTTTTGCTCTCTCTCCATTAGGTAACACACAGAAATAGTTCTCTGATGTAAATCTTCTTTTCTGCTCATTGACTGGGAATTGTGGCAACACCACTTGCACAGGTCCATGCTGAATGACAGCTACCCTAATCTCATCCCCTATCAAGTCTGGCCAGGTTCCTAGATCCTCAAAAGATATATTTGACACTCCCTGCAAGTCATAGGCCACATATGTCACTACCGAAGTATTGGCTCCTTGTGTATTAAACTCTGGTGATCCAGGAAACACCTATACAGCTGAATCTGCATTTGCTGACATGCTTTTGCCCAGGCTAATGGCTGTAGGTTCACAGCAGGTAGCCTGTGGTGTAGCTGCAAGAGAGTGGTCACTTTCTATTGGAAGGATGCTGGCATCACAGTGGGCAGACTGTAATGGAGAACCATTGTGTTGGTCTGAAGGCAGACTTTTTCCTGAATATCCCCTGTCCGATGACCCACAGAAAATTTTCATAATGGAACCCTGTCTCTTTGCATCTTCATTCCTCTGCTGCTGAAGCTTTTGTTTTGCTGGTCCTGACAAATATATAGGCTTCATCTCTAACTGGGAATGCAAGTAAAGCAGAATTACTGCACATTGTGTCCTTTTGTCATACTGTTAGTAAAAAGCACTACACTAAAGATACATGTTATGCAACTTTCTTTGACCTACCCGGACTGCATAATGACAAACATTAGCATTCCGAACACATTTTAAGGATGGTATTACATTGTAGGCAGAACTGAAGAGAAACAAGGACGAGTAAGCAAAAAAACTGCAGTGCAGCCATATAAACCAGAAAAATGGATCAGGTTCCAAAGTCACGTTACTGTGACTGCAGGCACAAAAGAATGAACAACCTAATACTGAATGCTGTTCATAAACAAGCTATACAGTATGCAGTATTGTACTGTAGGCTGAAGAACTGCTGGGTAACAGTAATCAGTAGTGAAAAACTAACACAGGCAATAGGCACAATTGAATGAAGTGCATACAAAATACATATTGCATAGTGACTTGCATTGACATCAGTCACTATTGCAACGCAGGCATAAAGACTAAGAACTGACTAACCAGGAGGCACAAAAAGTAATGAGAAAGGCCCAAGTTACAGTTTTATGTTAAATACCTAACACTAGAAGTGAACTTCAGCTTTTTCTATACAATTCTTCCCCTTTCATTCCCCCCAAACATGTGAAGAGGCCCCAAATTATGTAAAATATTGATATTATGAGCTCTCTGGAACAGATTAAAGTCTGAAAGAACAAATGACTAGGAGAGGCACAAGTTTGAAGGGGAACACACCAAATTATGAGGCAAGAGAAATGTTACAGAGCAAAAAAGACTACTGCCCACTTCCTCTCAATCTCTTGGCACACTTGGACAACCAAAATCATTGGTTGAACAAAGGAGTAAAATCATGGATTTGCTAGAAAACCTCATTTGTGAGGGATGTCTAAGTGCCACACATCAGGAGACATTCCCACAACCTCTCTTAGCACAGACCTGTGGACAAAAGCATAAAGCCAGAGAATGTACCATGTATTATGTGGAGGATATGAAACATGAAGTCCATTTTGCTAGTAGTTTCAGCCCTCCACTTTGTGCTATGCAAACAGACCAAAGCCAAAAACATCTGGACATTGTGCACATTCTCACAGGCCCCATCAACCTCCTAACCTCTCAGCATAATGTAGACAGTCAAAAATAACTGCAGAACAAAGCATAATATTAGGGATAGTTTAAAACATTACTATAAACTTAGATCGCAGAACAGCATTTGCATTAGCATGCATTAAGGTATCAGTACATTCTGTGGAATTCTCATCTCCCCAAAGTCTCGCCAGAATAATTCTGGATGAAGTCAAAACAAAGGTGTAGCGTTAACAATGTGCTTATATAGTACATGGCCCCACATTAAAAAATATTCCAGTCAAACATTGAACACTGCAACATTCTCACAGGCCCTAACCACAATCCAAATCCTTCAACGCAATAACTATGGACAAAGATAAAAGTAAAGTCATTGCATCAGTCGATCAGTGTTGGTATACAAAATAGTAACAACAGGGTTTGCATTAGTATACATTCAAACATCTGTACCTTCTGCAACACTATCACAGCAGCTAACTACCCTCCCAACATTAGGCATTTTAAACAATGTACAGGCCCCAACAACCTCCAAATAGCATAATTCAAATAGCCAAAAATAACTGCAGAACAAGGTGTGACATCAGGGATAGTTAAACAGTACTATAAACCTAGATAGCAGAATAGTGTTTGCATTAGCATGCATTAAAATATCAGTACATTCTGTGGAATTCTCACCTCCCCAAAGTCTCAGCACAATAATTCTGGATTAAGTGAAAACAAAGGCATAGCATTAACAATGTGTTTATATAGTACATGACCCCACATTAAAAAAAAAAAAATTCCAGGCAAACATTGAACACTGCAACATTCTCACAGGCCCTAACCACACTCCGAAACTTTCAACACAATAACTACTGACAAAGAAAAAAGTAAAGTCATTGCATCAGTTGAACATTGTGGTTATACACAATAGTAGCATTACAGGGTTTGCATTAGTATACATTCAAACATCTGTACCTTCTGCAACATTCTCACAGCCACTAACTACCCTCCCAACATTATGCATTTTAAACAATGTACTGGCCCCATCAGCCTCCTAACCTCTCAGCATAATTCAAACAGCCAAAAAACTGCAGAACAAGGCGTAACATCAGGGATAGTTTAAAACAGTACTATAAACCTAGATAGCAGAACAGTGTTTGAAAAACTTGTAAAAAACTCAAAACCTACTGCAAATTCAGCTGATAATCTAACAGCAGAATTTCAAAAAATAGCAGCCAAAGCCAGTTTTTACCCTGAATACTTAATAGATCCATTACTGAGCAATATGTCCCAACCATCTGGAAAATATCACACATTATACCCTTGCACAAAGGTAGAAACTTGACAGAACTTACAAATTATAGGCCCAGAGCAATTCTCTCCCCACTAGCTAAACTTCTACAGGGATGCATTCATTCTCAACTTCTGCAGTATGTCACAACCAATAATTTACTTGCCAAATCTTAACACGGCTTCAGGCCTTATGCTGCAACTGGCCTCCTCAGTTATACCAACACCATCAATTTAGAAATGAAGGTAAAATAGGATCATCTGTCTTTCTCGATTTGTGAAAGGCCCTTGACACAGTCTCTCAACAAACTGCTAACTACTCTCGCCAACCTTAATCTCATCCCCCTAGCCCTAAACTGGCTCCAAAGGCACCTAACAGGTCATAAACAGCCAACAAAATGGCTTCAGGATCTACCTCCCCTCTACTCCCAGTCACATTAGGAGTCTCACAAGGCTTCATCCTTGGCCAACTTCAGTTTAGTGGATTTATTATCAACTTCAATACCGCCACCTGTGTAGCATCCACAATTGCTGATGCTGATACACTTGTGTCACATCTACCATGCAACAGGTCATGTCCCAATCCAGGCTGAAATAAGATAATCTTCATCACTTACCCCATACGCCTAAAACTATTCACTTAGACATCACCTCGCAAGACTGCACACCTATCCCTGCTCTAGCCAGCTGCAATATCCTTCGCTGTCCCATTATTTATCTCCCCTCCTTTTCATCACCCCTATCCCATTCTCTCTACCTTTTACATACACAGCATAAATACTACCAAAAAATAATGAGCCTACTCTACCTCTTGCCCCCAATAGCTAACTCACACGCTCTCCTAACCAACTGGCAATCAAAATTAAATGTACGTTACGGCTCACATTCCCTTATAATGTCCCTCGTACAAACAGATAAACCACGCTTTTTTTACATATTGCTAGCACTTGCTTACTAAGATAAGCTTTTCACCCCGGACCTCCACTGAAAATGGGTTTTATCCCAGTCAGACTATACAGTAAACAAACATAAAATAAATAAAATAAAACTGGTACAACCACAGCCCCTCACCCACAAATCCTCTTAGCACAACATGTCGCTACACAAAAGTAAAATAAAATTGGTACAACTACAGCCCCTCACGTTCATGCTCTTAGCACAAGCATGCTACACAAAAGCAAAATAAAACCGGTACAACCACAGTCCTCACCTCCCCAATCCTCATATCCTCATATCACAAGTGAAAGAAAACTGGTATAACCACAGCCCCTCACCCCCCCCCATCCTCTTACCACCAGAGCACTGCACAAAAATAAAATAAAGCTGGTACAACTACAACCCCCCCATCCTCTTAGCACAAGATCTCTTCACAAAACCAAAATAAAAATGGTACAACACTCACCCCCTAAACCTCGTAGCACAAGAAATATGCACAAAAAAGTAATGCAATCACCTCCCCCACAAAAAATAAAGTTAAATCTAAACCCAAAAACTTACCTTTTATGCTTTTTACAGAAGGCTGCTTCCAATCCTCTGCTCCCTCTTCATGACTGAAGGCTCATCTGCTCTGCTTGTTTTCCTCAGACCACTGCAGTCTTTTTAAATTGCCCTTAAAAGGACAGTTGAAAAGGGTGTTCTCCAATGACCACGACTGCGCCAAAGACTTGAATCCACCGTTGATCCATTCTCCTTGTTAGTCCATCCTCACACTGGACCAAACTTGGCTCAGTCTCCATGATCTGCTGCTATAAGGAAAACTGCTCTGTTTAAAGAAGTGATTCTTATTGGCCACATGTGTGTTTTTAAAGGCAGTTTATACAGGAAGTGCTTTGCAAGGACCAATCAAGTCCATGCTTCATCATTTCCTAGTTTAAAAAAGAAAAAAAAAACAAGAACTTAGTTACCAGGTTGCTGCAGCCAATCAGATCCCTTGTTTCACTGAGTGGACCTGATTGAGTGCAACTTGTCAATCAAACAAAACAAAAAAAAACTCGGAAAAACAGTTCTAATTTTCACAGTGACATCATGAGGAGCTGAGCTGAGCAAGGAAGCAATGGATGGAGTAACCCGTGGCTGCTGGATGGGGGCCCTCATTCGAGGGGAGGTAATCCTGGGCTCCCACGGCCATGGGTTTTGCTGGTGCCTAATGCCAGTGATGCATAGATATTTCTCTAAAATGTCTATTTCTTTTTTTTTTTTTTTTTGGTGGTGTTTCCATTTGCTTTGTTTTCCAGTTCTCTATAAAACTTTTTTTGGGTCATCAATGAATTGCTTACTTTGTACTTTTCCTTTATATTTATCTACATATCTTCTAAATGTTTTTGCCTGTGCTGATATCTTTAGTTTATTATTTCCAATAGTGTGTAATAGATCTTGTTCTCTTCTAATACTGCACTTTGCTTTTATTACATCTATCTTTCTAAACATGACAAGTCATTCAATAACCCATTAGAAAACTGGTTTGTTGGTTCCACTTTTTAATGAAATAAAAATAAAAAATACAATAATAATGAGACAACAATTCTCCGTACTAAGCGTTTTCACCCACAATCGTATAGGGCATCTTCAGAGTACAAATTCTTCACTAAAAAGCCATCCTTTATATAGTTGGAATTACATGAATAATTAATTGGTTAATGATGTAATTGTATAATAACATAATTACTAGTAAGACACTGGAGAAACAGTATAAAAGAAACATCTAGAGAAACAGTGTAAAAACACTGAAAATTTTTCGGAATCCCAAAACCTGTGTCCAATACTGTAAACCTTAAATAAAACATAACTTTCATTTTCTAGTAATTATTTGATAAACACTAAATATAAATAAAGATTAATCAAAGTTAACAGTGTTTGCCAGTATTTAACAGATGAAAATTATTTGACAGATAAAAAAGTTTAACAGATAAAAGCATAAAACAGCAGACATAAAAGCCGAAATTATAACATGCTGTCGATCTCACAAAATATAGATCTCACAGGTTCTACACATATTGTACACATATTTAAAATATAAAATTCATATACATATACTAAAAATATAAATTATTAAATATTTTATTTCATTAAAAAGTGGAACCAACAAACCAGTTTTCTAATGGGTTATTGAATGACTTGTTAGCTTACTAGTTGTTCCAATATATATCTGATTTTGTGTTTTCGGTCTCTCAATATTCTGTTTTCATTCTGGTTGTTGGCAGTACTTTTTTAGTTTTATTTTTCGTTCCGTGACATGTATTTGTAGCCATCCGGTTGGAAGTTATAGTATACATGACATTTTTGGACACTACTACTGTTATTGGGTGTGTAATGGACAGTGTTATTTTGGAACACCTTGAATCCACACAAAAACTTATCAAGGCTCTACATGACAGAATGCAGAAGAGCCCAGTCACTAAAGAGATTATCGTTTCCGATTCACAGGAGCAGTTATACACTCTGCATTCTACTCCTAACACCAGTTTTCACAGACCGTCAGCTAGTAATCGTTCTAGGAGTCCTACCAGAGGAGGAGTCAATACAGGAAGTGACATTTGAGTGGATGTACGCTCAAACTCCGTGCAGAACACTAGGGGCGGACAGAATGGAGGCATGTTAGACGCAGTAGCAGGAAATGAAACTCATTATACAGAACTAAAACAATTTTTAGCAGCTCCTACACTACGTGACCGACAGGAGCTGAAAGGCAGGGACATGGGAACTCTTAACACGCAATTTAAGGAGTTTGAATGCATGCTACAGACCTACAAGTCAATCCAAATGGACAATGCATTTCTTGAAAGATCCTTGGAACTTCGACAAGTACCTAAAGGATTACGTGTTTTCAAATTACCTTATGGTTTTAAAGAAGGTACTGTTTTATTTGATGAGTTAACTGAACTATTTGATAAAACTAGACTGGAACTTTTAAAGCTAGTTATACATAACAACAACTATAAATTGACATCCTTAAATGAACAACTGTGTTTGTTAGACAAAAGTATTAAACAAGATTTGTTATATGAACACAACAAGTTTCACTTAGAAAATATTTTTAAAGATATGGACAAATTTGTTAACAAAGGGTTAGATATCAAGAATCGCAAACTTAGTAGGGACACTTCTGATTATAAGAACAAGAAGGTTTACACTCATTTCAAAGAGTATAGGAACATGAAATGTTACACTACTACTACTGAGGCTGGTTATGGTAAGGAAGGGAATAGAGCCCCTTTTAATGAGACAACAAATAGAGTAGAAAACATGTTTGAAGAGGAAGGTCAGGGGGTTTTTTTAGAAGAACCACCTCTCAGAAGATCAGAACGGATACGAGAGCGTTATGGCAGTCACAATTATCAGCAGAACAGAAATTACAACAGAACAGCACAGAGAATCAATTCTTGGTGGAGATAAGTCCATGCTTTTTATTAGATCAAACTGACAAAAATGTTTTTATTACATCAGACTATGCTTTTCAGTTGCCAGATATTAATTGTTCTAACACAACAATTTATGGACACCGAGCATTAGACTATGATACAGCAGCAATTTCCGGTAGTATTGACAGTGACAATTATTGTTCCATTGTTACTGAGGGGGGTTTTAGTATATACAACTTTATGGACAAAAAGTTTGACAAGGAGTTTTTAGCTTTATTTAGAAGAAGTTTTACCTTTGTGCCTTCATTTAAATTAGATATAGGCAAACTACTAATTAATTTAAAACTATACACTAGAATTTTGAATTTAAAAATCTTTTTTTCAAACAGCATGAATCACACTTCTGATTCTGGCAACTTCACTTTAAAATGCAGCAGCATATTTATACCCCCACAGAATTTCATGATTCACATTTTTGAAGCATTATGTGAAAGCCAGATTAGGAGACTACTAAATAAAAAAACATACAACATGCAAAACTTGACTTCAGCTGAAGTATTTTGTCTGAGAGAATTAACTACATCAGGCAATTATAGAATCATGAAACCTGACAAAGGAGGGGGTGTAGTTATAATGAAAAATACAGATTGCTATAATAAGATGACTAATATGTTGGATGACAGTAACACCTACGAAAAAGTAAGTAAAAGTGAAATGTATAGAGCAGACACAAAAATTGATTGGTTGTTATACGAATATTTAATGGATGGCATTATTAATAAGGATGAGTTTTCTTATTTATCAGTTGAGTTTCCAGTTATTCCATCCATTTTTGGAATTCCTAAAATTCATAAGAATCCACAGAACCCCCCATTTCATCCTATTGTTTCAGCTAGAGGATCCAAGACAGAGGCCATTGGGGCATATAAGATTTTCATTGTAAGGAGACATTGAATAAACTACCACATGTGTTAAAGGATTCATGGCATTGTCTGGAATTAATAAGACAAAATAAGGAAAAAATAGGGCCTAATTTTTTTATGGCAACCATAGATGTAGTGAATTTATTCACAGTAATTCCACACACAGAAGGTTTGGAAATGTTTGAGGCCACCCTATTAAAATTTAGTGGGATGGAAGGACCGAAATGTAGATTCTTGACAGAACTGATGGAAATAGTTCTTGAAAACAATTTTTTATATATGAACGAAGAATATTACAGACAAAAAATTGCTGTGGCCATGGGGGCAAGGTGTGCCCCAATAAATGCAAACCTGGTTTTAACACACTGGGAGACAGAGTATGTTTTTACATCTGCGCTTTGGAATAAAATTGTTGTTTATTTAAGGTATTTGGATGATATACTGATTGTTTGGAAGGGTAGTAAGGAAGAATTTGTTGAATTTGTAGAATATTTAGGTAAGACATCTAGTTTTCTTAAATTTACCAATCAAGTATACAACAATGATTGTGCAATTTTGGATATAGTTTTTTTCATTCCAGAACAACATAGAATCTAATATATTTCTCAAACTCTTTTTTACACTTTGACAGCTGTCATCCATATTACCAAAAGAAAAACTTAGTTAAGGGTCAGATGGTGAGGCTGTCCAGAATTATTAGCAATGATGAAGCATTTAATTTGGAGATGGAAAAACTATCTAAGATGTTTTTGGACAGGGGTTATCCAAATGACTTAGTTTTTAATGTTAAGAAAGAGATTAATGTTAAAAGACATTCATTATACAGACCCATTATTATATTTGGTGTCAGTAACACAATTGAAGATAAAAAAGCTAAGTCTAGACAGGACACCTTTATATTACCTTACAATGAAACATCTCCTGAAATTGCGAGCATTATACATGAAATTTGGAATAGTGTTATTAGTAACAATGGAGAAGTATCGGAAGTGGTGGGCACATATCCTAAGATCACATATAGTAGAGGTAGAAATCTGAAAGATATTTTTGAAACTAGTACCAATAGTGACAATTTCAAAAGGTCAAGAATGAGTAAATGTGGAGCATGTCAGTTTTGCAAATACATTAACGATGGCCCTTACGTTGCTATAACGAATTTTGGAAAAACAATCAGATGTCTGGGCCACGGTAATTGTAATTCAACTATGGTGGTTTATGTTGCTACTTGCTCCACATGTCAAGCTTTCTATGTTGGTAAAACAATTAGAAAGCTCAGAGTACGTATAGCAGAACATGTCAGAGATATTAAAAAACACAAAAATACCAGTGCCTTATACAATCATAGCATCAAATGTGCAAATTTTAAGAGATTTCTATTCTTTATTATTGACAGAACTCCACACAATGTACAGAAGGGGGTGATGAAAAAGTCATTTTGGAAGCCAAAGAATGCCTTTGGCAACTTAGGCTTAATGCCTGTATGCTGCCAGGCATCAACGATTCTGGTTCTATTTCTAGTGTACTTAAATTAAAATCATATTTTATTTAAGTATGATTTAAATATTTTTAATATTATAAATTTTGATCTATGACCATTTTTTAATTTTTTAATGATTGATTATTACTGGAAAAACATGCTATTGAAGAATGGACTTATACACATATATTTATATATTTATTTATTTATTTATTTCATTATAAATAAAGTAAATACAAGTATAATTTATTCAAGATATTACTGATGTAGATGGATCGTGGAAGTATTACACACTACTTATTTCACAATTCACAATTCATAATTCATAATATATATTTAATAATTTATATTTTTAGTATATGTATATGAATTTTATATTTCAAATGTGTACAATATGTGTAGAACCTGTGAGATCTATATCTTGTGAGATCAACAGCATGTTATAATTTCGGCTTTTATGTCTGCTGTTTTATGCTTTTATCTGTTAAACTTTTTTATCTGTCAAATAATTTTCATCTGTTAAATACTGGCAAACACTGTTAACTTTGATTAATCTTTATTTATATTTAGCGTTTATCAAATAATTACTAGAAAATTTACAGTACTGGACACACGTTTTGGGACTCCGAAAAATTTTCAGTGTTTTTACACTGTTTCTCTAGATGTTTCTTTTATACTGTTTCTCCAGTGTCTTACTAGTAATTATGTTATTATACAATTACATCATTAACCAATTAATTATTCATTTAATTCCAACTATATAAAAGATGGCTTTTTAGTGAAGAATTTGTACTCTGAAGATGCCCTATACGATTGTGAGTGAAAGCGCTTAGTACGGAGAATTGTTGTTGCATTATTGTATTTTTTTATTTTTATTTTTATTTCATTAAAAAGTGGAACCAACAAACCAGTTTTCTAACGGGTTATTGAATGACTTGTCAGCTTACTAGTTGTTCCAATATATATCTGATCTTTCTAAACATGTTTGTTGATCTGTTCCCTCTTCTATACTCTACTAACAGTGACATGTCTTGTCTTAATTGCTTTATAGTTTTCTCTACTTGATACATCCATGATCGCATTTGATTTTTCCCTTCCATTCCCCTTATTGCCCTGTATTTTCGTGGTAAGACTTTAATTTAGCTGCACAGTAATATATCCTATTTACTTCTGTTATATTGCATGCATTTCTATTAATAATCTTAATTTCTGTGTTCATTTGTTCTATCAGACTTCTAGCATTTTGGGTCTTATTGACTTTCTGTAATCTATTTCTTTCATCAAATTTAATATGTCTATCCATCTGTATTGAATTAAGCAACCCTTCTCTTAGATCTTTTTCTTCTAAACTGAAGACACATTCTTTATTCTCCATTGCTTGCAGGAATTCAAAAGAAAGTTCCAGAACATCTTTCTGTGACATGTTCTCTTCAGCTGCATCTTCTGCAATCCATTGTTCTTTCATATTGAAACTCACTGGCATATTAATCCACAACATTGACTGCATCCGAGTTGCCACTGTTTCCTGCTCCTTCCCTTGCTGTGCAACTCCAACTGAACTTCTGCACTGACTTCCCTCTGAAGGCTCCAGAATATCTTCCTCTGGCAACTGATCAGATGCTTCCTATTTCACTTGTTTCTTCTTAATTTGGGGACTCGTTTTCCATCATACTGTGACATTATTACAGTTGGATTTTCTACACTAAATCTTTCACTTTGCAGGTAATCCATAATTTCAGTTTCTATTTCTTTAACTTCTCCATTACTAATCCTCTTGTCTGCTTCCCCCTTTGTTTTCTTATTTTTTGTATTGTAAAATTTTCCATTGTCTGATGTTTTTGCCTGTATTTCTATTCAAATATCTTTGGTGCTGCTTTTTTTATATTGATTAGTTTTGCTTTCTACTTTGCATAAATATTGCATCATATTAAATCTCTTTTCCTTTCTCTTGTTCATATTTCCTCAGATGTCTTCCGCTCCACCTGTTTCTCCTTACTTTGTTCCATCATGCCGTGCCATAACCTGTGTTAGACTTTCTACCTTCACTTCACAGGTATTCCATAGCTTTTGCTTAAATTTTGTTTAACTTAGGCTTTACTAATCTTCTGTCTACATTGCTCCTTTGTGATATTATTTTTTTTTTCGTATTGTGAAATCTTCCATAACTGGTTACCTTTGCCTGTATTTGTGTTCAAGTATCTTTGGAGCTGCTTTTTTGTATTGATTAATTGGCTTTCTGATTTGCATAAATACTGTACCATATCAAATGTCTCTTTCCCATGTCCGTGTTTCTTTTTTTATATCTTTCAAAAATCTCTAGGTTTTGGTCTTTGTATTTTTGTACTTCCTCAGTCTCTTCTTTTTCCAAATGGCCCAAGGTTTCTTGGTCTAAATAATGTTTTCCCTAAATCTGTTGTATTAATGAACACAAATTTGCAATGAAGCTTTTGACAGTTTTTCTTGGGCAATTATTTTTATTTCCTGTAATATCTGGCTGTAGAGATTGGGAGATGACCACTAAGACAATCATTGTACCTGAAGTGGTTTATTTGCTAAGTTTTGATATCATAATCCAATCTAATAAGGAATTTGATGTCTTGCTATAAAATGTGGGGCTATTAATTGGTTGTGTGAACCCAAATAAGTTCACATTAGATATGGGGGAGTTAGAGTTTATGTCCAACCAACTGACATTCAAATCAGCTAGTAGTATTATTTCCTGTGAAATTGTTATGGATATCCAATACAAGATAGCTTCCAGTACAGCTGTAGTGCTGCCAGAAGGGATGTAAAGAACAGTGATATTTGTTTATAATTGTTTAATTTCAAGAAAGCAATAAGAAGCTCTGCTGAACTGAATTTTGGTATTGGTTTGTTGTAAGGGGAAATGCGGTAGTTGTTGAGAACTATTAAAGGAATACCACCACCTTTCCTCTTTATACGGCCATTACGGATGATATTGTTGCTGGGAGGTGTAATTTCAGAGTTGTTTATGCTGGGTTTAAGCCAAGTTTCAGTTACAGTGAGAGTATCAGGCTTATGTTGAGTAATCAAGGCATGTAGTTCAACAATTTTATTTCTTATGCTTCTAACATTTATGGCAGCAAAAGTTAGACTACCAAGGTTGAGAGTTGACCATTGTGGGGTTAGAGCAGTGTGTGGGAGAGAACTGTCTTGATGTTCATTTTGATAGGAGGGGCCAGGACTGGGGAAACATCTCCTCCTAGAATGATTTTAGTATATTGGGGAATTATTGATACTTGTTTTTGCAAAGTATTTTTCCATGCTATTTGGTTTTGGTTTGAGTTTAAATGGAGTTAATCAGTCTATATTTGGAGTAAAGGTGAGAGGCATCATTAAATAGGTTTGGTGTAATACGAAGAGAATGTAGGGAGAAAGTATGAATAGGTGGTTGGGACAGGGTTGGAGAGATGCTGAGAGCTAATAGAGAGTCGAAAGTATGAATAGGTGGTTGGGACAGGGTTGGAGAGATGCTGAGAGCTAATAGAGAGTCTTGGTAGGATGACAGGTGGCCCAGTAGCAGGAGAACACTAGAGGATAAGTTGAGGAGCAGCATGATCAAGTCAAAGAATCAGTATGTTATAGTTGTCAAGTAGAGGGGAAGTAGGGATCAAAAAGGAAAAGATGTTGCAAGGCAGAAGGATATTTAGTGGTGGTGGAGTGTGAAAGCTAATAGAGGGTAGATAGGAAATAAGAATTTTCTATGAGGGTAGGAAGTTAGGTTTGTGATGACCGTGCCCTGGCCCAGCAATCAAGGAGCCTCAATCCTCACCACTAACACCAGGGAGGTCATCTCCGAGAAGAGAGGAGGATAATTAAATACACACAGTAAAGTACAATTGCCCTTAAGTGCACACATAGATCACAGTTAGTCTGGGCCTGGTTGCTCCCTTGCTTACCAGGTCCCCAGTAAGACTCCCCAATGGCACAGCTATAGGGTCCAGGTCTCAGCCTAGCTGGGCAAGCTAAAACCTCCAGTACCCTCTCTGTCTAACCAGTGTTTCATGTCCCTACCCAACTAGCTGACACAACACACACACACTTCGAGATAAGTATTTATACTACTTCACAGACACTCCTGGGAAAGGCTGACAGAGATTCTCCAGCTGTCCCCCTTTACCCAGACTATATGGTAATAATTACTGCCACCGCCCAACTAATAATATCAGCTACTAAAAGGCCCTTAAAAGGGTATCCAGTTATTACTGTGCAATGTTATATCCAATGGTAGTATGACTAACAGTCAAGGCTTACTTTAGAGTGGCCTATTACAATAATCTCTATAAATATGGAATGCACTCTAGAGCTTATCTCTACACAAATCAGCCACAAGTAGAAGGTTTTAAAAATATTTAATAATAAATAATTAAAACACAAGACAAAACTACTACACCACAGAGATATTTAAGAGTTCAGAGATCACACAGAAACCTAAAATAATACAGTAGGACAGGTCTGATTTCAAAGAAAAATACCTAATTAATCTTTACTAGCTTTAACTATTCCTACAAGAAATCACAGTGCTAAAACTTACATATGGGCACAAGGCAGAATGCTGTTAAGTTGGATATCAAGATCAAAATGCTTCCAGTCTCTTGTGAGAAATAGTCTTTAAACATTACTAACAAACATGTTTCTCAGGCCCTTCCCAAATTACATCATTTTTGACACTTAGGTTTTCCCAGTATTCATATTGCATCATCTTAACACATGGTCTGAGTTCTCAGGCCACAAACTGCATTATTTAGCAATCTAACACCTACTCAGAAACTTACAACAATACAAGGCATTTCACATATGCATTCTAGCAGAAACTAGAGCAATAAAGCACCTGCCACATCTAAATTCTGGTCATAAACTTTAGCCTTAAAACAATGGGCATAAAACCTTCATCCAGACACACTAGAACCGACTTGTAAAACATTAAAGAGATTCATAAGATCCTTTCAACTTTACAAGACACATTTGAAATACTTGGCTTGGTTTTCCTTACAGCAGATAGCAATGTTGCAACAATCTTGAAGTTCACATTTTACAGCGCTTTCTTACATTTAAAACACAAGCCTGTATTTTACATTTATTTATACAGTTGATAGAATTATGTATCAAATTCTATTTGACTAGGCTGGCAACCTTTGCCCATCTCTAACCAATCGTCACAAGGTTGTCCTAGTGTTTTCTGTAGAATGTAGGGAATAGTGGGGTTTAAAAAGCTAGAGTATGAGAATGTGGGTAAAATAGGAAGAAATGGGGGTTTATTTGGGAAAAGTAGAAAATACAATATATTGGTAGAAATATAGATAGCTGCTGTTAGGAAGGGGTGTGACTTCCATTGTCTCTTTATGTGTCCTCTGACACAAACTACACTATTGTATTAGTTCCTTCTGAAATGCCTCTAGGAAATGTGATCATAAGAAATGTAGCAGTACTATGGATAGACTTACTAAATGTCTGTATAGTGGTTTAATAAAGTATTATTTTGACAGCTGATATCTCTTCTTGTGCATTCAGTATTTCACCAGCCTTTGCTGTTTCTGTCTCGAATTGCTGGTTTACCTTTAGGTAATCTGATTTGACTGATGCTCCATTCTTAATTCATTATCACTACTGTTTATCTCCCCATCATCTACTCCTTTCTTCATCTTTGACTCCCCAGATACATTGCTATGCATTTGACTGCGGAGTCTTCATCCATCATACAACTGTTTGTCCAGTCATGCAAATCCTTTTTACAGTTCAGTGAGAGTTGGTCAAACACTGAAAGAGAGAATCACTGTTTAAGTCATAATTCTTGATTAAACCACATCAATCCTCATTGTAATACCTACCTTCAGTTTTAGGAGTTCTAGCTCACTGGCATTATGGTTAGAATTTTGTCTTCAACACCAGAGATCCATGTTTAAGAATGGACACAAATATTATCCAGTTCAATTCTCAGCTAGAGTGCTCTCTGCATGTAGTCTGCATGCCATCTCAGTGTTCACAAGGGGTTTTCCCAAAGAGCTCCTATTTCTTCCCACATTCAAAGGATATATGGTAGGTGAAGTGGATACTCTAAATTTGCACTAGGTGTAAGCGTCTATGTACATGTATGGCATGAAGGCACCAATAAGACTAGCCACCTGGTGATGGTGGTGTGAACACTGGCTTTGGATGACTCACTGTCACTGTTGAAGTGACACACCGACCCTATGTGAAAAATGAAAAAAAGGGGTTGTGGATGGATGGATGCATGGGCAGAATTCTGGGCAGTCAAACTTTTATGACACAGTCAAGTAAATCTACTAGATTTGTTTGATGTTAGTGGAAAAAAGTATTTTTTTCCTGGGAGATTTAGGGAAATTACAAGTGTATGCATGACTAAATATAACAAACAAATATATATAGTTAACTGTGCCAATGGTGTTAAGATGATTCTGGCATATCTACATAGCATACTTTTCATGTATGAGTAAATCTGTGGCACTCCGCTCTGTGACTCCCTCCTACAAATAAAATCAGACCAGTATGCATAGCTGATCTTGTCTGTAAGTACTAGCACTTTACCATAAGGAAGACAGGAAATGATCCCCATCCGATGTTAGTCCAAGGCCTCAAATGCAGCAACATGTTGCAATTAGATTGGTTTCTACTGGTAAAATAAAGTGTGTCATGTATTATCAAGTAGAAAAAGAGAAACTATAAAACAAGTTCCAACATCTCTTAGAAGATCTTTCTACTGTTAACAGCTTGGCATTGCCCCTTCCTAAACTTACTTCCATTTAGATGTTTCTGCAATAAGGCTTTGGTAATAAGTAATCCACAACCCTTGGAAAAGTTTAGTAAATGTAGTCAGAGTGAGTGCATTTCATCATCTGTCAGCCATCACCACTCACTTTCTGAACCATCACTGCCTATCTATAGGCCCCTTTCAGGTCCATGATGCACTTCTATGATGTCATTCTCCTCCTCAGCTATAGGCTGCTGATCATTTCCTCTTTCATCATTTTCTTACCTGACTGCAGTCTGCTCATCTGTCTGCTGCTTTAAATGGTACAGTTCTTTGGCATGCATTTTTTTATTTGATATATTCTATTTTTTTAAATCATGTACTCCATTCAGTGTTGCTTTCTTTTCCATCTGTTAGTACATTTAATAGGGATATTCTCATTTTGCTGGAATCAGGCCCGTTAAAGACCCATACCCTAGCTTTTATATATCTTAATTCTCAGGCTATGCTTACTGCTTATGAGCAACCAATAATACCCAAGAGAGTAAGCATTAAAATAAAATAACAAACCACCCAAGGGATGCTGTGAGGCCAAACACCACAGAGTTAGGTCTTCCCCAACACTGGAAGGTGTATTATTTCTCTGTAACACTCATCACAGAGGGCATTATTCCTCTCAGAAAATCTGTTAAGTTGTTTTACATTTTTTCTGGCAGTAGTATATGTTTCTATATTTTGAATGTAATACTTCATATGCCTAATGTTTGAACATTGGTGTAGAATGTGCAATTACTTGTGGAGGAAATATTATACATCCAAAATATAAAAGTTTCATAATTGAACAGATAATTCATAAAGTCTACTCAATTCGTATGCAAATACACACACTCACACACTCACACACTCACACACTCACACACTCACACACTCACACACACACTCACACACACACACTCACACACTCACACACTCACACACTCACACACTCACACACTCACACAGCCCTTCATTTTGGATGAATGGTCAGTATAATGCTGATTATGGCTTGTGCGCACACACACACACACACACACACACACACACACACACACACACACACACACACACACACACACACACACACCTTCATTTTGGATGAATGCTCAGTATAATGCTGATCATGGTTCACACACACACAATAAGTGCCACCACATCAGAAGCATGTTCAGCATCTCAGTGAATTGGTGTATTTTTAAAGGATCACCCACAAGTAGCCTCAATAATAATTTTACTTCACAAACATTTTTCAATGAATATGGAAGGGATTAGTTTTATGAGGGAAGTTTATTTAAATAAATGGTTACAGGATGAGTCTAATAAAGATCCTATGAAGACAGATACAAAAGTCAGCATTTTTATTACACAGTTTATTGAGCTGAGCTATATTGGCAGGAGTTAGCAACTGGCTAATTGTAGTGTTTTTGTTGATTCTTTGTTGCTGTTTAATTAGCTAAAAATGGAAGTAGTATGATTTATTTCTTCTCTATGGCTCAAGGATTTAGTGCTGTAAGCAGGCACAGTTTTTTTAGGAGCTCCATGTACAAGTCAGCCCCAAAAGGGTTTTACTGTTTCACATGCCCACTTCCTAATGGCAGCTGTAATCCACATGACTTGATAGATACTCTGCAGATGGTGTACACTTCTAAATCTGTACTGTTTTCTCCAAACATATTATAAAGAATGAGGTCTAGGGAAGAAGGTCATTTGTTTCTGTTTTTTTTTTTGTTTGCTCCTTTACCTTCTTAAAGCTGTCCCACTAGCTCCTGTCCTCATTCACTGTGTCTACCAGACCCACTTTCACCTCCCATGGGCTCAACCTGACCCACATACAGGGCCTGTGAGGAGACTAAGGAAGCTAATGCAGCATCACATTGGTACCAGGTAGTGTGTCCTAACATTCACCACCCTGTGGCAGCACTGCAAGCTCCACAATCGCTACCTATAGGACATGCACGTGCAGTTCCACTCATGTGAACCAAGCTGTATACTAATTACAGTACAAAGCTTACTCCCATCCTCCTGCCTGGTCCCCCCAGCACCTGTGCCACTAGTACAGCACTGATCTCAATCCTATCCTCCCCATCTGGTCCCCCCAGCACCTGTGCCACTGGTACAGCACTGAGCTCACTCCCCTTCTCCCCATCTGGTCCCCCCAGCACCTATGCCACTGGTACAGCACTGAGCTCACTCCCCTCCTCCTCATCTGGTCCTCCCAGCACCTGTGCTACTAGTACAGCACTGATCTCAATCCTATCCTCCCCACCTGGTCCCCCCAGCACCTGTGCCACTGGTACAGCACTGAGCTCACTCCCCTCCTCCTCATCTGGTCCCCCCAGCACCTGTGCTACTAGTACAGCATTGAGCTCACTCCCATCTTCCCCACCTTTTCCCCTCAGCATCTGTGCCACTGGTACAGTACAAGGATCACTCCCATCCTTGCCACCTGGTTCCCCCAACACCTGTGCCACTGGTACAACACAGGCTGTCTTTGATGCAGTCAGGGCTTTATCCCTATGTGCCATGGAGCCAGAGTAAAGGCCAATTGTTTCTGACATTTCCCTTGAATGACATCAATGACAACTTTGTATTTGGAATGGATTTAACTACAGTTAAGTATGTTACATCTGAAAGTTGGCTTTTTAGGTCTCCTTGAAATGAGATCTCATTTCAAGAGTTACTGAAAACTGTGCTACTTTTGAATGAATTACACTGTGTGAATTAAGTTCCGGTGTCTAAATTTAATGCAGCTATCAAAGACTGTATGACTATCCGGTTTCCTCCCACTCTGGCTCCTATTTCCTCCCACAATACAAAGACACGCACCTTGGAGCATTTCTCCCTGGGCCTCCTCTGAAAATCGGTTCATTCTAAGTTGGACTTTCCCAGTAATCAAATGTTAAATAAAATAAATAAATATCAGTGTAAACCCTAACAATTAAATTTGCAAATACATCCGCATTTAGGCTATATAACACTTCATAGGTTCATAGGTTCATATGCAAGTACTAGGCTATCTGCCCGAGGGCATCTGTAAGCCTAGCCAGAATGTGTTGGCTTTCATTGCCCCCTTAGATTAGTTCCCTGTGCCTCTGTCCAGCAGAGCCATTAGTTCCCTGTGCCTCTGTCCAGCAGAGCCACTGCAGTGATCCCTGGGGTAAATTTTCTGTTTCCCATCCACTCTTCAAGGTTTCTCTTGAAGAGTGTTAGTGAGGGGTTCTGCCTAATGTAGATTGGAATCTATCCATCCAGCGTGTCCTATTTATCGTTGTGGTGAGGTTTAGATCCTTAGAGCGTGTGGCTCTCGGGGATTTGTTTTTTTTTTTTTTAGGTGGAGCATGTCCATCAATTTTGGGTTGGACATGGCCTTGTATGTCAGGCAGAGATCACCTCTGAGTAAGCGGTATGCAACCGAGTACAGCTGGAGTTTCTTCAGTCAGGCTGCATAGGGCATCTGTTTGAGGCTAGTAATCGTCTTGGTGAGGTACTTCTGTGGTCTTTCCAGCTGTTGCAGGTGTCTTGTAAGGTACATCCCAAATGCGGCGTTGTACTCTATGATGGGTCTGATGAGTGAGAGAAGAGGGGCACAATAACCTCTTTTGTTCTAGATGCGAACCCTTTTCTGATTAGGTGGGCCACATAGAAGGATTTTCTAACTACCTTGGCAATATGATTATCAAAGGAGAGATTACTATCTACTTGTACTACTATTTGAAAGAAATGGGCTATTTTCTTCTCTGTCAGTTTCACTATAGTAATCTAGTCAATTCCAAGAAATAAGTATTGATATATTGCCATTTTTATTACAAGTTTCATGAAGATAGCATATTTCTAAATTAATACAAGAAATATGACAAACTGAAATATGTTGCAACTTATTATTGCATGCTGACAATAACTAAAAATTTCTGTTAGGATAAGTATACTCTAGTACCCCTCTTCTAAAGTTTGCTTTACTATTTTCAGAATCTCTCCACAGGATGTCTTTATAGTGCTTTGAAAATATGGGTGGGACACACACAGTTAACATAATTAAATACATCTCCTTACAAGATTATATAGGATCTGACAGTTTTCTCCCTGTGGCAAATGTCTTGAAGGCTCCAACACTGGGTTGATTGTTTTCCATAAAAATAGTCTACACAAAAGAGTTACTTCTAAATATAAATTTCCTTTGAGTGAGAGCCCCAAAATGTATTTTATTGTTGTCTACAAATAGTGATGTTTTGCATGCCAATTCAGCATATTGTTCAATGTGTTAAAGTACTCTGAAAGTACTTGGAAGAGTGTTGTTTTATGCATTCAAAATAAAGTATAAAGTACAGAATATATACACAAATATACACACACAGAGATAAAATATTGATGTGTTGATGCAATAAAGTCAACTGCTAAAATGTGCATTCGTTTCATTCATATATATATATATATATATATATATATATATATATATATATATATGTGTGTGTGTGTGTGTGTGTGTGTGTGTGTATACTCACACACATGCATACACGTGTGTGAGTTTGTGTTTCTGCAACAGCACATATATTCCCAGTTACTTACAAAAAAATTACATTACTGCATTAATCTGCATCCATTTCCTAATACAAAAGGGTGAGATCACTATCTCACAGAACCACACACAAACAAGAGATAGGAAGTGATTGATACACAGGAACATGAAACTTCTATGTTTGAAAATATACTGTTGTCACTTGTGATACTAGCTTAGTAGTAGTCATTTGGAAAATGAGCATGCAAGTGCATATAAAAAGAAATCAGGAAGTATTTCTGTTATACTTGTATTTTGTACACAGCAGGCAAATAGTGCTCTATCAGGGCTATCATGCTAAGACCCATTGAGAAGCTGTATCACTACTTCCTGGCAATAAGTTATACTGCAACCCATTTCCTGCTGTCATGAGGTTGCCATGGCTCATAGTTTAGTAAAACTGTGTATGGATTGATATGTGAAGTGGAAGTTTGTTCCACAGGCATGTCATGGAAACAGAAATATACATACATCATAAGCTGGCCTCGTACTTGTTTATCATAAAAAGTATAGTTTCCACCACTACAGCTAATTTTGGACTGCAGTAACTCAGCATTCATTTGTATACAAAATTATTTGTCTTGAAATACTCTATATTCCCCAATCACTACATGAACCTAAATTCTCCAGTTGATCCCTAAATCTCACATCCCTGATCACTGTATAACCCTAAAACTATATACAAGACATACCTACTCGGCTACTTCCTTATGTGCCTCTAACAGATGAAATAAAGGTCCATCTCTGAAGTCTTTGATTGTAAGGAGGATGATCATTTAATAAAATTCACTGTATGCTTTCCAGTATACATAAGTCATATCTACTATATCAACAGTACCGTGAGTTATGTTCTATCACAGGCCTTACTTATGTCACAAAGGGTTTAGTCAGGAAGCCAGAGTCTGTTGTAGAAATGTTCTTAAGAATGATTCCAACCATTTTCATAGCTTTAGTAACTATTGCCTAGGTTCAAAAGTTTAAGATATTACATATAGTAATTCCCAGATCTTTATAACTATTTATTCTATTTAAATCAATGGTTCCCAGGAATGCTGCAGTCCAAGGGATTGTTTGCCAACATACAAGATTTCACATTTATTCTTATTAATGTTATAATAACTATACGTGTATACTGTCAGCATGAGCAGATCTTTCTCTGGTATATCTATACACATACACACACTGCTATGATTCAGTTTAAATCATAAATTAACAAATTCCCTGCAGTCCTTTAATTTCCAATCCTGATTAAGGTACATACTGCAGCTCATTAACTGTTCTCTTTAAATCCTCATCTTTGACTAAATCTTATAAACCACTAAACCCCACCTAAATGTCACATCATTTTCCATTTATTGCTATTCCCAACACTTATTTTTGACTGGCTTTAATTCACACTATAACCTATTCTGTAGTCTCTGTAGACTTACATGGATTGGTGGCTTTAAGCTACAATGTTCCAGTTCTCCATAAGATATGGACACAACTGTCACAGTCTATCTCAGGTGACAACTTGCTGACTTGTCACTGAGCATGCTGGCACTTACATTATGCACCCCACTGCATATCAGGCAATAGTCAGCCATAATGAAACACAGACGGTGCCAGCTATTGGTGTGGGATTAAATGGAATGGGAGAAATGGGGTGGTGGAACACTGTCTGTTGACTTGCTGGGTCACAAGATGACAAACCTGGAGAAAACTCATTTATCCAAAGATCCTACACAGATTGTATCATTGCACCTTGGTATTCTTATGTGGTTCAAGCTCACATACATTAGTACTTGTACGCTCATGTCAATGTGCGTACTTAGTACCAAGTACAACCAACCTTGTTTGCAGTCTATGCTGCCATCTAGTGGTTTTCTGCACATTGCTTCCTTCAGCACATTTCTCAAAGACATCAGAATGTACCAGTTAATAGCAGCATGCAATATTTATAAAGGCACCTTGCAAAAAAAGAGAGCACAGATCTAGTATCCCTAAAAGGAAGCATACACATACTAATACTTCTATCTTGAAATTTATTTTAAAAGGTGGATGAGGTCCTTTTATGTACTCTGTAATATACTAGACATATATAGTTGGAGAAGCTTCTACAATTTCTGCTCATATAGCTGCATCACATCTTTTGCATCTGCACTGCACTGTACAGCAAATATAGACAGTTTGGATAGATAGCTAGTCAGGGAGTAAGAGTTATCTTATCAGACTTAGACAGAACCAAGCATAGCTCTCTACCTTCCAGTTCCAAAATTTGGAACACTATCTCTCATAATGTGGAACACGATTAACTAACAATTTCAACTAGGAAGCTAACAGCATGGGTAAAATGTGTCTCTTTACACTTAAACCATTTCTTTTGAGGAATTAATTTTTCACTATTATTTACCATAGACATTTGTTTAAAAAAATCTTAACAGCGAATATGTAAAACACCCTTTCAGGGTGAAACAGTTACAAACCATGGTATTTTAAACAGTAAAAATGAGGAATGTTCCTCATACTGAGGCACAGCTGAGAGGTGTGAAATCAAAGACATATAGAAACAAATATATACCATCTCCAGCACAGTTTTTCTCCTGTCCTTTATTGTTTTTTTTTTTGACTATTTTATTAAAATGATTTTTAGAGGCTTCAGAGTGAGGTTAGGGGTACATTTCAACCCCCAAGTCCTTGCCTTATAGCTTTATAAATGCCAGGTGAGCTTTATGATGTCAGAGATGTGGACGGGATATGTTGGGTTTTGTCTTTTAAAATGTACAAAACACTGTCTGGATCTATATTCCTTAAATCTACTAACAAGAACGGTGCTGTCCATAGGGATCAGTCAGATCAATGTGTTGTACTTTCTGTTAGGAGAGTGCATCAGAGATATTTAACTGAGTGCCGCAGAGTCAGCAGATACCTGGTGACATGGTATACTATATCCTCTGCTGATCTGAGGCTATAGCTATTACAGGCAAAATTGAAAATATTGAGGGAATGCCTAAAATATATCTAAATAGACAAAAGTATATCTGAGGTAACATAACTTTGCACCAGATGCTTATGTAATCAAAACATACTATAAACATGTTCTGCATCTAACACAAAAGGAACACCTACTGAAAAAAAATCTAAATAAAGTGGTTTACCTGAGATAGGAATAAAGGCTGTTATGTAGGCCTAAGAAGATAAATGCATATTGATTCACTATTAGTGAGATTACATATATACACTCTTACAAATATTTCAGGAACAGCCAATAATGTCCTTCTAGCCTGCTTATGTACCCAAACAGTTATTTCCATAGTGTCCATGTTGTTCTTAAAAATATCCATTCCAAACTAGTGCCTGCTTTAATGTAATTTGGTCATCTATTCCATTCATCAGCAAATCTCTCAGTGAACCAATTAATACACTCTCATTCCTATATAATCTACATAGGTTATCTGATGATTCTTTATTACTTTTTGATAATCCCAAACATTCCCAGAGGCAGTTGTCTCTAAATGCTACCTATATAAGGTCTCCTCTTAAATGAGACATTGTAGAAGTTCAGATATTTTAGTCTTTTCATAATAACTTACATGTTCACATCCATGTATGTTCTTGGTATATTTGTGCTGTATTTTATCTAATTTACTCATGCGTGTTTTCTTATAAGTTTTTCATATTGTTATTCAATACTCAAGTTTGGAATGATTTTATCATTTCTGACTTCTTATACTTTATAAATCTTTTTATAAAACTTATAATTCAAGAGCTATCAGAAAAACTCAAAGCTGGATCTACTCATATTCCCAGGTCACTGTGTGCTGCAGTAAATATTCACCTTTCAATCTATGTCTCACAAATCAAATATGCTCAACTTTTGATATATTAACCAGCATATTATTCTCTTGTGCCTAAATGGTCAATTTAGGCAAGTTCCTTTGCAGACATGCCCTATGTGTAACACATTTAATCAGTTTACCCATTTTCAAGTAATCTGCATACAGACTGTAGAACACCCCAGTGGAAAAAGGTCTGAAAGCTACTACCTAAACAAGTATGTGCTATCTGTATGCCGTGCAGCTATCATATCAAGTGTACATCAACACCTAGTTGCTCTAATTTATTGATCAGTGTTTTGCATTTGACCCTGTCAAATGCGGAAGTTAAATCTATATAAGTTACACCACAGTACAATTTTTTCCTTTATAGGTTCATAGGTTGGTACTAGGCTATCAGCCCTAGGGCCTATACAAGCCTAACCATAACAATTCCCTGGCTATTTCTTTCCACATTATTTACTTTCCTGGACCCCTGTCTAGCAGGGCGACTGACGTGATCCCTGGGGTGAATTTCCTTTCTCCCATCCAATCCTCAAGGTTCCTCTTGAAGAGGTCCAAAGAGGCACTCTGCTTGACATGTATGGGCAATCTATTCCAGAGTCTGGGGAGTCTCTGGGTCAGGAACCTATCCTTCCAGCATGTTTTGTTTATTGTGATGACAAGGTTTAGATCCCTGGAGCGTGTAGCTCTGAGGGATTGGGATTTCTTTAAGTGTAGCATGTCCAACAGCTCTGGGTTTGACATGGCCTTGTATGTTTAGCAGAGATCACCTCTGAGTGGACGATATGCGACAGAGTATAGCTGGAGTTTTTTAAGGCGGTCAGCATAGGGCATCTGCTTTAGGCCTGTGATTCTTTTAGTGAGGTATTTCTGAGGCCTTTCCAGTTGTTGCAGATGTCTTGAGAGGTACATACCAAATGGGGCGTTGTATTCTATAATGGGTCTAATGAGGGATGAGTACAGTGGGACAATGACCTCCTTTTTTCTGGATGAAAAGCCCTTCGTGATGAGGTGTGCCACATAGAAGGATTTCCTGACTGTTGTGGCGATGTGGTTATCGAAGGTGAGACCACTGTCCACCTGTGTCCCTAAGTCTCTTATCACACTTTCTGTGTTTAGTGTACTGCCATCTATATGGTAATTCATGGATACATGTTTTTTCCCAAAGGGGATAACAATACATTTCTTGGCATTGAGCTTGAGCCCATGGCTCTGGCACCAAGCATCTGTTTCTGTGAGGCCCTTTTGTAGAGTATCCACATCATTTGGGGATTCAATAATGGCTCCCAGTTTGCAGTCATCTGCAAACTTTGTTAGCCAGAGTCCCTTAGTGTTGACCTGTACTTCAGAGAAGTAGATGCCAAACAAGAGCGGCCCCAGGACTGAACCTTGAGGTACTCCATTGTCACTTGTCTGGAGCTGGATTTGGAGTCGGCTACTTTTACAGTGTGGGTTCTATCAGTAAGCCATTTAGCAACCCATTGGGTGACATAGGGATTAATGCCCAACTTAGTAAGTTTATCTATGATTCCAGAGTGGGGGGTGGTGTCAAAGGCCTTGGCAAGGTCTAGATAGGCTGTGTGGACCACCTTACCCTTTTCCATGGCTCTGGAGACTGATTCAAAGAAATCAAGTCAGGTTCAGGAGACAAGATCGGCCCTTCACAAACCCAAACTGGGTGGGAGCAAGTGTTTGAAGGCTGCCATTGTCTTTGTTTATAAGTTCCACGATAATACACTACATGGCCTTGCAGATAAGGCTTGTCAGACTGATGGGACGGTAGTTTCCGGGATCCAAGGTGGATCCCCCCTTGTGGATTGGGATAACTGTAGCTCTGCGCCACTCAGTGGGCACGAAACCTGAGGTGAGGCTATGATTAAACATGACACTTAGGTGAGGTGCCAGTTCATATTGTAGATATAGATGTTATTACATTGTTAGAAAACATCATGACACAGATGATTACTGATCTATTCTCAACATATGCATGCTGATATATGGTTTCAAGTCCCGAACTTTTCACTTCTGATAATAATGTATCCAAAATAGCCTTCTTCATCATTTTTCCACAACATGAAAGTAATCTTATGGGTCTGTATGATTCTAGGTTTGTCCTATTCTGATTTCCCTTAAAGACAGGTTTAACAAGTGCATGTCTACAATCCTGAATAATTAATATTTAAATGGCCTAGTAAATAACAGCTATAATGGTACTCTAAGTTCATGGTGAAGTGTTCTTAGGCATTATTACTAATTCCGTCTCCACCCTGTGCTTTTTTGGGTCATGTTTCAATTGCTCATTTTCAATATAATCTAATTTTATTTTAGAATAGATCTTACTAAGACAATTTATCACCCCCTTTTGTTAAGCTAAACTGCTTTGCAATGACAGGCTAGAGGAAAACTTAAAATACCAAAAAAAAAAGCTTATGGATTTGCACACCATACATCATATACCTTAAATTTTACTTAAGTGAAAATTCACACTGTCAGGGACAAGGATTACCATGTAAAATCTCACCATACACACACAGATATGTGCAGGATGATTGATTCCTTTAGAATTATTTTTCCCTATATATTTACTAAACTGAAGTGACTTGCTGCAAATAATTTACATTGTGCAAGACTTCTGTTTATTTAGTTGCAGAGTACTTGCAGTGCATAGATGCTATGAAATGTCACACCCCTGGCAGCCTTCTCACATCCTTACATTCCAAAACAATTTATGAAAAAAACATCAAGTAAACAGTAAGGTACAACAAGCTACGTTATTATCAGTAAAAGTTTCTTTACAGTGATAATAGTCAGTGCTGCTTCGCAGCAGTTACATTGATAAGCTATTAAATGGCACTGCACAAAAAAAAAACAGAAATATATTTTATTATCTAATGTTTCACAAATAAGTTTTCAAGTCTGAGAAATTATACATCCTAAACACAGTGTCAGGTCACTTTTGTTCAATCAGATGTGAGCTTTCACATGATAGTAATAAATTCCTTTCTAAGTGCTTCTTTGATGAGCTATTTACAGAAATATTAGTTATACCTATTAAAATATTGATTATTAAATATTAGTCATTAATTATAAATTAGGACGGTGCAGTGGTGCAGCGGTAGCATTGTTTCCTCACAGCAACAGGTTCTCTAGCTCGATTCTCTGCTGTGGTGCCTTCTGTGCAGAGTCTGCATGTCCTCCCTGCATTTGTGTGTGTTTTCTACCATGTTGTGAAAAGACATGCATCTGGAGCATTTCTCCCTAGGCCTCCTCTGAAAATTGGCTTCATTCCAAGTCACACTTTCCTGGTAAACCAATGTTAACTAACAAATAAATAAATATGAAAAAGTATGCTTACTTTCATAATTAGCAATGTAAATAGCACTGAATATCTTTCAAAATGTAGAGCTTACAGTGCAAATGTCAATGGTAATTTTCTTTAACATCATCGAAGGTTTCACCTGATGCCATGAAATAGTTTCTAAGTCATTTAGTTTTGGAATTATTAGAATGCATATGCAAATATTGCATTTCTTCATAATTACTAACATGTGACTCTTGATATCTCCACATTTACAGTTTCATAAGATCATGGGTGTTTACTGGTCCAATGACCACAAGGGTCTTTTTAAGCCTAACCATGCATCCCAAATCTCTGACAAGTTCTGATACCCTTGATAAGTGTAAGCAGAGGCTTGGGAGATGAAACATTTACAAGCAGGGGAGTAGGTGATGAACCATTTATAGGTTGCCTGTGGTCATTAGAGACATAGGTGCCAAGCCAAGGATATATTTCCTGTTCCCCATCCAATTGTCAAAGTTACACTTGAATTGGGTTGGGGGGGAACTCTGCGTCACATGGAAAGGGAGTCTGTTCCAGAGGTGGGGCATTCTCTGGGATACATAACAGTGTCTCCAGCAGGTCCTATTTATATCACAGGCAAGGTTTAAGTCTTTTGAATGTGTCAGTTTGTGCTGTTTGTTTTGCGGATATGCAGGAGGTATATCAGAGTGGTGTCTCTAACAATGTCCTGTATGCCAGGCATAGATCTCTCCTAAAGAGCCTGTAGGATACAGAATACAGGGATAGGGCCTTGAGGCAGTCTGCAAAGGACATTTTACTTATGCGTATTCTTTTAGTGAGGAAGCTCTGTGGACATTCCAATTGTTGGATACGTCTGGTTAGGTATATGCCAAAGGGGGCACTGCACTCAATGATAGATCTGACGAATGCTGAATACAGTGGAACAATTACTTTATTGGACCTGGATGCCATACATTTGTTTATAAGTTGTGCACCATAGAATAATTTCCTCACTACTGTAGACACGTGGTAGTCAAAGGATAGATTACTATATATGTGTGTCCGTAAGTCCATTACTACCAGGTCAACTCTAAGGGGTGTGTTGTCAATATGATAGTTACCAGGGATGGATGACTTCCTTTAGTATACTGTTATGCCTGTTTTGGCATTTAGTTTTAGTCCATGGCTCTGATACCAGTTGTTTGTCTGTGTCAGCGTTTCCTGGAGAACATTTGCGTCAGTGTGGAATTCAATAACAGCTCCTAATTTGCAATAATCTGCAAATTTAGTCATCCAGAGACAATTGACATTGCCTTTGACTTCAGATAAGTAAATGCCAAAAAGGAGCAGTCCAAAGACCGATCCCTGACAGACCCACTTTTGACTAGCCTCTTTCTAGAGATGGACTACCCGATTCTAACTTCCTGGGTCCTATCTCTGAGCCATTTGGCTATCCACTGGCTGACATTCAGGTTTGCACCTAACCTCTTGTGTCATATAGGATTCCCAGTTAATAGTCGGGTAATTAAAGTCAACCATGAATATGGTATTAGGTTGGATGGTGAGTGTAATAAGTTTAAATACATGACATGGGTTTCCTGAGTCATAGAGGGGGAACTATAGCTTGCAAGGAGGTAGTATTGGATTTTGCCTATGGTGATTTGGAACATGGAGTAGCTCGAGTGCTTTGCCCTATGTGACCAGCCTTGAGGTATATTTATTTTTGATGTAAATAGAGAGACCTCCATCTTTAGTCCCTGTCTGTGTAGTAGCTGGTCTAAATATGTGGAAAGCATTATAACTTTGCAATGTCTGTTTGCTCTCCACTGCTTTAAACCTTGTCTCAGTGACCGCACAGATGTCAGCATTCTCTAGGGTGAAGAGAGCTTCTAGGGAGTGGAGTTTTTTGTTTAGACTCCCAACATTGAGCAGTACTAGCTTTAGATTGGTTTTGATTTCCTATGTCAGAAGTACTTTCAGTTTGGCATTGCTTACAAAAGGCAGTATGGGGGAAGACAATGTTTTAGCTAATATTCAAAACTTAGAGAGGAGAGGTGCAGCCCATCCCTGGAAAAGCAGAGTGGTCTGTTGATCATCTTCCATGCTGGCAAATATTGCACCCCTTTAAAATGACACCAGAAACTAAGCCAGTTATTAAAGTCATTCATCATTTGTTCATATTTTGGCATCGGTTTACTATGACAACTTTGAAACTGCATTGGTTGACTGGCATATGGTCAAAAGGCAGTATCCCCAGTTGACAGAATGTTGACCCAAAATCGATAGACTTACAATACAGCGAACAGGTAGTGTAGGTCGATCATTCTGGTTCAACATTGTGCAAGGAGGTCATGCTTCAGTGAGGAATAGAGAATTAGCCCAGTTCTTCACTGTAGTGTGATTTCAGAGTTGGTATATTTAATGTGCAGGTATGTGGGGGTTGAGGGGGGGGGGGTCGTAGCTCCCCTGCAAAATATTAGAAGTAACATACTGTTGACTGTAGAGTTCAACGGTATGTTAATGTGCATAGCAGGAGGTGAGTGACGTCACCTCCTGCTATGTCGAATACATCGAACCACAGTGGTCGATGTATTCATTTTTGCTTTGGGTTACTATTCAAAATTCCATATTCAGCATTTTGGGTCGACCTTTTTTATTGGTTGACCGAAGCTGATTCGAAATTTCAGTAGTAAACCTGTGGCATCATCCTTGGAGAAGGTAAAATACTGCTCAGTGCTAGGCTAATACCAGCCTGGGACACATATTCCATGAGCTCCCTGATGTCTCTCTTCATATAATCTAGGGAGGTACGTCTCAGGTCATTTCCACCCACATGGACTATGACTGAGTCATATCAGTACTTGTGGTTCAATGACCTGAGTGCATGTGTAATGTGTCAGATCCTATCTCCTAATAAGCAACAGACCGTGACTTTTTCCTTACTCAGCCTGGTGAGAGGGACATCAGTATGTCTCATGATGGAGTCTACAATGACCAGAATGTTGGATTGTGTGGTGGCTTCCCTCATGGGCTTAGAAGTAGAGGCTTCATGAGATGTGGCTGTATGTTTTGAGGTGAGTGTTGTTTTGAAAGAGTGCATTCAGGACTGCTGGGGGTATTTTTTATGTGTACTTCGTCTAGGAGGTCTTTGGTATTTAGGAAGGTTACATGTACGTGCCTCAGAATATGTGAGTCTATGTGTCTGTTTTGCATGGTGCATGATGGGTGCAGCATGTGTACTACTGACAACCTTATTGACATTGAGTACTTTTATGTTAGAGCTTTGCCTCCAGTGACATTGTGTAAATACATCTCTCACATACTATATCGGTTTGTTTGAGAATTAACTTGGTGTCAATAAACATGAGGCAATTTCTACATTGCCTCAGGATGCCCATATCCACCAAGCTGGTAATGGAGATAGTGGGAAAGTTCATATCCATGGCAACAGACCCTTTCTTATTGTTTAGACAGTTGGGAGTGAGAATATAATGCAATGTCAACAGTATCCAGTTTGCACCTCTAAGGAAAGTGCTTGTCATTGCAAACTAGTTGTTCAGTGTGCAACTAGGTATTGCTGAAATTTCAGTCATGCTTTTACAGGAAAAATGTCACTCAAGGTGCCTGTATCTATACAGGGCACTGCCAAACACGTGAGGGAAAACTAATAAGTAGACCCTGAAAGTTTAAGGACGATGTATTTAGGCAGATATTCTGAAGTTAGAAACAAATCAAGCAGTACTTACTGAAATCAAAGAATTAGCTTGTCAAGAATGATGAAAAGAGGGGAGTTGCATGAATGGCTACTGACTGGCTACTACTAGTGTGGGTCTCTCCACAGCTTCACTCTGCTGCGATACAATGCTCCTTTGCTTCTTCTCTTACCAGAAGCAAAATGTTAGCACCAATCAATGTGAAGAAGGCCACAGCCTGTTTGATGATCCACAGTCTTGTCCCAGATGATGCAAGGGTCTGTAGGCTTGTTGTAGACTTTTACTGGTAGATGCCTTAAATAACAACCAGACCAATCAAGAACATCAAGCACAGACACTCACAGCGCAACCAGAAAATCCATGCACTCTGCTCTTTCTCTCACCAGGAGCAGAATATAAGCACAAATTCCAAACTGTCACCTATGAAGCAGGCTTTCTGGTGATCAGTAGTATCCAAGAAATAATGTCCCTGGGTTCCTTCTGTCACCTTGACTTACATACAATTTACTGATGCTAACAACTGAAGATTCACTGGACACTTCTTTATATACAGTATGCATCATAAAATAAGAAAAAAATATTACACTAATATCTTGTAAAACAGAGGTCAATGTCTAATCACATTAAGGATTCTCTCTGTGTCACAGTCTAGTCGTATTAGTTTAGAATGCATAACTGACTCTCACAAAATTAGATTTCTGCGCTATCCATACACATCTTCCATGGTAACTTCCTTGCCACATATTTCTCCCACAGAATTTTCTTTGCATGACAACTATCCTAAAAATCTGTTAGAATTAACCTTGGTTTTCATCTTTGCATTATGGTTTTCTTCACAACCAATAACAAAAATAACATTGTTTTTTTTCTAATTTAGTGCCATACAATTTTTTTTATACCCCAATAAACCTAAGAATTCTAGTCAACTGTATTTCTTTTCATATTACTCCCAGCAGCACTAGATACAAGTTCTCCTTAAAACTTGTCAAATTTAAACATAGCCAAAATATATGCTGCTGTGTCCATAACACCCGTTCTTCATACGTCCAGTCATGGGAATCTACATTAAGTAGCATCCCTTTTCATTTTTCCAGAGCAATAAATAATTCTGCAAAAACCTCTATGGAAATATTCTAAATCTTCATAACTTCATGGCATGTTTAGGTTACAAACATATCCACTTCCACATATCTCTGTGTACCAAATCCTCCCATAATGTACACTAGTCCTGCTTGCCTCTCTAAAATCTATCCTTTCAGAGCCCACCTACAATATTTACTATTCCTTCTATCATTAGGACATCGCAGAACAAAATGCAGAAGTGTGTTTTTAATTGCTCCATTAATCCATTCAATCCAATGTGCCTGACTGTAGCAAGCAAACCTTCATATAACAGTTATAAAAAGTTTTGCAAACCATGCATCTGCTCCACCTGCTTCAAGGTATCACATGTAACATCAATTATATTATTTCTCGTGTTGCTGTGTCATCGTTACCTAGGGTTTTACCTCTAGCTTGCATCTTTAATGCCTACCAAGTCCTTTTGAGTGATTTGAAGCTTCATGGCAACTATGTCATACTAAGCTAGTCAATGCAACCCCCCCCCATTTTGTATGTTAAAACTAGTTAGTTTGCATGTTATAGAATTGCTTGTAATATTTCTGAAATTGTTCTGTTGTCATCACTGTATTCCTTATATAGTTTATCCCACAGACATCCACTTTTCAGTCATCAAGAATCCATTTTTCCCCGCCTTAGCTTTACTGCTAATGCTTTCTGAAAATCAGGTGAAATTGTAAAATATTTATTTCGGTGTCTGTCATATGAACAAATATTTTTTTATCCAGAAACTCACCAGGGCTACAATTTAAGTTTTCTATTCCTTTAACTGCTTCCTCTCTGTCATAGAATTTATTCTGCAATTCTGACAGCCACTCTTTCTAACTTTTCAGATCTAGTCTGGTTTATGAATAATCTGAGAAGCATGTATTTTCACCTCCATTTTATGATACACTTTAAATCAGTTGATTCCCTCATCAGAGTTTAATTATACTGTCATAGTATAATCATACTGTAATGCATGGAGTGCCTTGATTACACTCCAAAATCAGAAAAAAAACTTATGCACTTCTGAAGCACAGGTTACAGATCTGTATAAGGGAAGGGCATTCAATGACCACTGAATAACTTTCCTCATACATCCACCAAAGTTTGCAGACATCAGTCTGTAAGTAACTTATTTAAATTAGGGCAGTATTTAAAAACTGTTGCTGACTTTTTCCTGCAATTATATTTACTTGCTGTCTATGTGACAGTCATTATTGGCTTTCAAAGACAGTAAAAAACTTTTAGGTTCATAGGTTTATACTAGGTTAATGACCACCACCATCTTTGCAAGTCTAGCTATGCAACTTAACCCAGTTTTGTCCCCGAGTTCATTGGACACCTATATGGTGGGTATGTTAGTAAAGAGGTAGCTAAGAGTTATGTGGGGGGGGGGGTGTTAGTTGGGGATTAATTTATATACTGCTGACCTCTGTCATCAGAGACATAGGGCCTGACCAGGGATGAATTTGTGATTTCCCATCTAATGATCAAACTTTGTCTTTAATAGGGTCAGGGAAGAATTCTGCTTCACATAGAAGGGGAGCTTATTCCATAGCTCAGAGATCATTAAAGACACATATCGGGCTCTCCAGCATGTTGAATTTATGTTGCGGGTGAAGTTCAGGTCCTTGAATCTAGTGTTTCTTGTGCTATTTGTTTTTCAGATGTGCAAGAGATCCATCAGAGCTGTAGCTTAGGATGCCTTCAATGCTAGGCATAGATCAACTCTCGGTAACCTGTAGGAAACTGAATACAGAGTTAGGGCCTTTAAATGATCCGTGTAAGACAGGGTATTCATACCCTGGATTCTCCTGGTGAGGAACCTTTGAGGGCATTCCAACTGCAGCAAGTGCCTGATTAGGGACATGCAAAAGGGGGCATTTTACTTAATGATGGGTCTGATAAGGGCTGAGTAGGGTGGTTCTATAACTTCTTGGACTTAGACACCATACCTTTGATTATGAGTTGGATGACATGGAATGCTTTTCTTACTATTTTGGCTAGGTGTTGGTCGAAGGACAGATTATTGTCTACATATGTTGCCAGATCCTGAACTATTGGGTCAACTCTTAGGGATTTTTATCAATGGAATAATTAGCTTGGGTGGACAATTTCTCAAAGGACTCATTATGCATTTTGTTGCTTTAAGTTTTGATCAATGTATTTGAGATCAGTTATTTGTTTGTATTAGTCGCTCTTGTAGGATGTTGGTAGCATGGGGGAATATATAATAGCTCCCAGTCTACAGTCATCTGCGAACTTGGTGAGTCAAGGCCTTTGTCATTAGTCTTGACTTCTGAGAAGTAGATGCCAAGCAGGAGCAGGCCCAGCATGGGTCCCTGGGGTACACTACTGGTGACCAGTCTCCTGATGGAGGTGGTCTCACTGATCTTGACTCCTTCTGTCCTATCTGGGAGCCAGCCAGCAATCCAGCAAGTTATATATAGATATACTCCTAGCTCTGAGAGTTTGTCAACAATACCTAAGTGGAGTATTGCATCAAATACCCTGGCCATATCAAGGTAGGTGTTATGCACCATTTTCCCCTCATCTATAGCCTTGGTGACCCTCACAAAGAAGTCTAACAGACTGAGTAGCCAAGATCATCCCCTAACAAAGCCAAACTGGGATGGGTCCAGCATCTGTAGGTTGCCAATCTCCTTGTTGATCATTTCTATGATAATTCATTACATGGTTTTGCATGCCAGACTATTCAGACTGACGGGCCTGCAATTCCCATGGCTGGTTGACAGTCTACCCTTTTGAGGCTATAGCTGATGACTGCCTCAAGTGGTCCTGCTAGGGCATGTTTTAGGCTATTTAAGAGGCAACCAAGGATAGTGTTGAGGACCAATGAAACAGTGTTTTTAGCCTTAGTGAGCACCACCAGGACCTGTTCCCTCTTGATAGTTGGGGAATATGCTAAAAGGGATTTCACAGGGTGTAGTATGGTGGTGAGGGTGAATTTAGACCTAACTTTATCAACCGGTAGATTTGCTATGTCATCCAGTCAGTGAAGGTTGTGCCATTTACCACTAGTTCCTCATACTGCTGAGTGTTACCTTTAAGGCTCCTGATATAACTGAAGAAGGCTTTGTGATTGTCCTTAACCTGAGAGGCTATCCTGCCCTCATAAATAGCCTTGTTGGACTTTATTAGGCCTCTTAGTGTCTTGTTTAGTTGAATCAGAGAGCTCTTGTCTCTATGAAAGTTGTCTTTCAGACTTTGGCCATAACTCTTTGTCTTTTGTTATATACCCCTATTAAGGTAAGGATTCTACCAGTGAGGATAGTTTTTGGTGTTATATCTGAGCTTATTTCTGGTAAGTACGGCAGCCTCAATGCAGCCATTTACACAATTTTACAGGGTTTCTACAAATAATTGTGCATAGGTAGCTGAGTTCTCGAGGTTTGGCGGAGCTGTGAATTTTGACAAACTGTTGCAAAATAGGATGTAATTTGCTTACAGTTCTTATCTGTTTTGGATTTAGTTGGGTTTTCTGGATTGATTTTTATTTCAAAGAAGACAGCATTGTGGTTCAACCTCACCAATGAGGATTTGGGGGGGGGGGGGTTGCAACACTCCCCATTGTTGGTGAGCAAAAGGTCCAATATGTTTGATCCTATGGTTGGAGTGTGCACTATCTATTCCAGGGTATTTATATTGATAAATTCCAGGAAACATTGTGCCTGTGAATTAGAGACAATGAATGTTTCCCAGTTTATAGAGGACTAGTTAAAGTCTCCTGTGAATAGGGTATTTGGTTGGATGATGAGCAGCTCTAGTAGGCCTAGGTAAGAGCTGCGAGCCTTCTGGGTCGCAGTTTATAGAGGACTAGTTAAAGTCTCCTGTGAATAGGGTATTTGGTTGGATGATGAGCAGCTCTAGTAGATCTAGATAAGAGCTGCGAGCCTTGTGGGTCATAAAGGTTAATCTGTAGCTGGCTAGGACAAGCTAAGGAACCTTATATATGGTGACTTGGACAATGGATAAACTCCAGAACATCATCTTATTTAACCAACCTGGAATTGTATTTGCTGTTAATGTAGCTCAAGACAGCTCTGACTTTAGCCTTCGTCTGTACTTCTGTTGGTCTAAATGTGGGGAAAACATTGTAGCCTTCCACTGCTGGAGTACTTTCTGTAGCTTTAAACCAAGTATTGGTAATAGCACAGATGTCCACATTGTCCAGAATAAAGAGATCTTGTAGAGTGTGGAGTTTCTTGTTTAGGCTCCTAGCATTGAGCAATCACACCTTAAAGTTGCTTTGAATGTTTTTAGTTTTTTATTTATTTTTTTGCTGTGTTGGTAGTTTTGTCATTTTGACATTGCCTTAAGGCAATAAGGGAGTGGGTAAAGTTTTAGCCAAGGGGGACAGGTGTAGACCATCCTTGGCAAAACAATGTGGTCTGTTAACCATGTCCTCCAATGCTGATAAATATTGTATCTCCCTGAAGTGACACCAAAAACTAAGCCAATTATTAAAATTAATCATTTTCTGTTCATACTGTGGTGTCATCCATTAAAATCAATCATTTTTGTTCAAACTGTGAAGTCATCCTTGGTGAAGGTGGAATGTTTTGGTCAATGCAAGGCATGTACCTGTGTGTGACACATATTCAGAGATATCCATGTCTATTTCATGCAGTCCAGTGAGGTACATCTCAGGTCATTTTCACCCACATGGACTCAGCATGGAATGCGCTGATTGTGCTCCAGTATTCAGAGAAAGACAAACCAGTTAAGCTCCACATGAAGTAGATAAACTCCATGCACTAGAACGAATTATGATTGGGTCTCACCGATCATAACCAGTCATTATGTATTCTCGACATGAATGCCAAAATTCATCTCTTGAGCTTCGCTGTTGAGGTGAATTTCTTAGCATCCATGTCTCGAACAAATAATAACAAGGTTACAATTGGAGACCTGATCATAACTCTCTATTTTCTCTTCATTCATAGTACCAGTTAACCAAGCCTTCTAGTTTTAAAAATATATAGGGAAGTATCAGTGCATTTCCATGTAGGATACGAACACAGTGCATATAGACATCACTCCAATGGTGCATCTTCTGAGATTACAGTTGACCAAATATACATGTTCAGTAGTTGCTTAAATTCTGTTAATATTTAATCCAGACTTATTTTACTAGAATACTATGTATATTGCACAGGTTCTGACTTTATACTAGAAAACTGAAGTAAGATCCATCAACTTAACATGAGTTCCAACATACTCCTCCAATCAATATTTATATTATACAGTACCCTGACCTCTTTGACACCTGTTAGTATATTCCAGTCTCCCACATAAATAATACCATTACAGAATGTAAACACATATTTCATCATTCCTCTAAACTCCTTATATTTTGCCCCCAAGTGGCAGGGAAACACTATACACTGTAAGAAAAAATGCACCTATATACCATTTCCCCAACATCCCGGCCATTAATATGAAATAATATATCATCTATGGTAATAAAGGAACAATTTCTGGAGACTAGCACTATTATATTTCTTCATCTTGCCATAACAAACAACAATGTCATTCCCAAGATCAATAACAGCTTACCAATCCATCATGTTTCCATCTATCTAGATGTGCCAACTGTAACGTGACTACCCAAGGCTCTCAGTTTCTAAAATCTTTTTTATTTCTATTTTTATAATTATTATTATTATTACAAGGTTGGTTAATTTTAATTCATTAACATTACAAGTTATAAAACCCTTATCCAATATCTCTGAAGTTTTGATGCTTATAAACATCAGCCATAAAAGAACTCTCTTTTAAATAACCTCTTCCTTACAATAAATAATATCCTTTCTGATCAATTTGAAACATTTCATTATGCTCGACTGGCCCAAGCAAACTGTAGAAATGTGTGCATGTTATTTTTTGTTATAAGTTCAATACTGCTGCTCCATATAAATAGTTGTAGAGTGTATTGTTTTACTGAAGTCATTTTTTTTTTTTTTTTTATGAACTGCCTGCACAGTTATCCCTTGATAACAAAGTGGTGTTGCAATTTGTCCCATATAATCTCCTTGATTGGTCCATCACATGTTTTGTAAACATTGATCTGGTTCAACCTTTACCACGATATTGACATTATAGTGCATGGAATACACTGATTGTGCTCCGGTATTCAGAAAAAGACAAACCGGTTAAGCTCCACAGTGGCACATGACCCAATCTTAACAAATGTTAAGCACCCCCTGCTTATGTTGTTAAGTTCGAGTCTAGTGGCAGGCAGTAAAATCTGCCTCTACTAACTTGCAAATGACAGTGGCTGAAATAAATTATTTGCTTCTGCCTGCTATCCACACTGGTAACATGTCCCCAGCTTCCCAAACAAACTCAGTTGCTAGAATAACAGAATGTACTGACATCCACTTCTTGAAGGATAGGAAGTCTGAAACTGATATAGATGTTATTATTTAGTGATGTCTGCCCTTAATGGTTTGTCTGAAAACCACATATTTTAGGAGAAACATATGAAGCAATAATCTGGACATCCTGTGAAAATCTAGACAGTTGACAGAGATGAGAGATAAGTATAAACATAAAGAATCACATTACACAACCTCACTGACAACACTTGCTAAGTTTTTTATGGATTTGAAAGCTGGGAAAACACTTAGTTCTTCTAGAACATAAATAAAACAGAATAACACATGTTCCCAGTCCATTGCATTTATCACAGTAGGTTATCCCTTTGTCCATGTAAATTCATACCCCTAATTCGTGTATTACTTCCTTTGTTTTTTTCTGAATTGTAAGTGTCTTATATTTGAAAAAAAAATAAACAAATGGTAGTGGTTGAGGTATGTTGATGGTATTTAGCTAGCAGCCATATTAAATGCATAAGTAGAACTAATTCCTCACTTCTGGCTGAAGTGGTTATTTTGAATGGCTTACATTGAATTGTTTGAACCAGAATTGCTTGTTTTAGTTTGCTCAAGGCAAGCATTTTAGCTAGATGTGCTGTTTGCTTGTTTTGTAATTGCTAGCCATCTGTTGTATCATATTTAGACTCAAAATATGTTTCTGTGAATGAGGCTCAGAGAAAGCCTCATCATTTCTTTTTACATTGTAGGAATTATCTCAGAATGAAAATATGTATGTAATGGAGAGTAGGAGATACAGAGGAGTTTGCCCCTTCTGCAGAAATTTTTATTTGACTTTGTTAGTTTCCCCTTTGCATAAAAACCCATGCTGCTCAAATACATGTTTAAAGCATTTTTGTACTTGTTTTAACAGAGTTTGTGCTAACATGTACAGGCATGCATTGTTAGAACTTATGCATTTTGGTTAGACATTGTGGACTCATTTTGAGTCTACATTGCTCTGAGGGGAATGGTGTTGTAGCTCACTTCTTACTTGCAGTGGCAGCTGGTGACTTCAAATCAAAGGGGAGTTGCAGGAGACAGCTGAATGGGTGGGGTCAATTGGGAAGGGGTGTGGCCAAACAGAAAGGGGAGGGACTATGCTCAAAACTACAAAAACTAACTAAATATGCTGCCCTGGGTGCCAAACCGTCATTATGAGAGTCCAATCAAGACAAAATGAAGTGTAGAAGAATAAAAATATTTCAATGCATTAGCTGCATGACAGCGTACTTAATATCTAGATCGAAACAAAAAGGTTCTGAGGCATGAAAAAATAAATTACTTTTTAAATACATTACTGGAATGCCAGTCAAAATCAAGTATAAGAAAAACAAGCAGCACTCAACTCAAACCACTTCTTGCACTGCAGTTCTAATTATAATTTATATTCAGCTTTATTAAAGTATCAAGTAACATGCTGAAAGTAGCAATCTCTGTGATACCCCCACTTGTAAAAATGTTTCTTATCCAAAAAAGACCTGCTGCCTGACAACTATCTA